>NC_142803.1:51150832-51450832 GCF_049724085.1 Artemia sp. Qi Xiang Cuo
TAAGTTTTGTCGTGTGTGTGTTAGTTTTCGTGTGTGTTTGTGTAAGTTTTTTGTGTGTGTGTGTGTGTAAGTTTTTGTGCGTGTCTGTGTGATTTTTTTTTGTGTTCATGTGTACGTTTTTGTGTGTGTGTGTGTGTGTGTGTAAGTTAGTGTGTGTGTGTAAGTTTTGGCGTGTGTGTGTAAGTTTTCGTGTGTTTGTGTGTGTAAGTTTTTTGTGTGTGTGTGTGTGTGTAAGTTTTTGTGTGCATGTAAGTTTTTGTGTGCATGTAAGTTTTGGTGTGAATGTGTAAGTTTTTGTGTGTGTGTGTGTGTGTGTGTGTAAGTTTTGGCGTGTGTGTGTAAGTTTTCGTGTTTGTGTGTGTAAGTTTTGTGTGTGTGTGTGTGTGTGTGTGTGCTAGTTTTTTTGCGTGTGTGTTTGTGTTTTTTTTGTGTTCATTTTTTATTTTTTGTGTGTGTGTGTGTGTGTGTATTTGTTTGTGTGTGTTTAATTGTTTGAGTGAGTGTGTGTGTGATCTTTTGTGTTTGTTTGTGTGATATTTTTTTGTGTGTATGCGTGTGTGTAAGTTTTTGTGTGCATGTAAGTTTTCGTGTGCATGTAAGTTTTCGTGTGCATGTGTAAGTTTTTGTGTGTGTGTGTGTGTGTAAGTTTTGTGTGTGTGTGTGTAAGTTTTGGTGTGTGTTTGTAAGTTTTGGCGTGTATGTGTAAGTTTTCCTGTGTGTGTTTGTGTAAGTTTTTGTGTGTGTGTGTGTAAGTTTTTTTGCGTGTGTTTATTTTTGTGTTTGGGTGTAATTTGGTACGCTGTTTTTTTAGGGTTGTTGCATTTTTTTGTGGGCGTGTGTGTCTAATTGTTTGTGTGTGTGTGTGTGTGTATGTTTTTGTGTGTCTAAGATATTGATGGCTGAGTTTAGTTTTTTGTGTGTGTGTGTATGTTTGTGTGTGTGTGTGTGTGTGTATGTTTTTGTGTGTGCAATTTTTGTGTTTTTGGTTTTGTGTATAAGTTTGTGTGTGTGTGTGTGTGTGTGTGTGTATTTTTTTTTTTTATTATTTTTTTGAGTGTGTGTGTAATTTTTCGTGTGTGTGTGTGTGTATTTTTTGTGTGTGTGTGTGTGTGTTTGTAAGTTTTTGTGTGTGTGAGTTTTTTTCGTGTTCATGTGTAAGTTTTTTTGTGTGTGTGTAATTTTTTGTGTGTGTGTAAGTTTTTGCGTGTGTGTGAGTTTTCGTGTGTGTGTGTGTGTGTAAGTTTTGTGTGTGTGTGTGTAAGTTTTTGTGTGAATGTAAGTTTTTGTCTGAATGTAAGTTTTCGTGTGCATGTGTAAGTTTGTGTGTGTGTGTGTAATTTTTTGTGTGTGTGTGTAAGTTTTGGCGTGTGTGTGTAAGTTTTCGTGTGTGTGTGTAAGTTTTCGTGTGTGTGTAAGTTTTTGTGTGTGTGTGTAAGTTTTTGTGTGTGTGTAAGTTTTTGTGTGCATGTATGGGGACCGAGGGAGGACCTTTGGGGTCCAGGGAAGGCGTTTGGGGCGCCGGGGAATCTTGAGGATCGTGGGGTCTTTGGGGAGCCCGGGGGACCTTTGGGGACCGGGGGTGGGCGTTTGGGTGCCCTGTGGCGCGGTGGAGACGGGGGGTGGACTTTTGGCGGTCGGGGGGGCCTTGGGGGGGCCGGTTGGCCCTTTGGGAGCCCGGGGGACCTTTGAGGACCAGGGGAGGGCCTTTGGGGGTCTGAGGAGGGCGTTTGGGGGATAACCTTTCGAAATTTTTACTTTTTAGTTTACTTTTTTTTTGCGGTTCATCCCTGCGGCGCATCCTGTGGCGCTTTCCTGTGGTGCCTCCCTGCGGCGCATCCCCTGCGGCGCTTTCCTGACCTGCGGCGCATCCCTGCGGCATATCCTGCGGCGCTTTCCTGGCCCACGGCGCATCCCCGCGGCGCTTCTCTGGTCCGGGGGACCGTTGGGGGCCGGGGGAGGGCCTGGGGGGGCACAGGGAGGGCCGTGGGGGCACCGGGAGGACCTTTGGGGGTCCGGGGGGGCAGTTGGGGGCCTGGGGGACATTTGGGGACCGGTGGAGGGCCTTTGGGACCCGGTTGGTCCTTTGGGAGCTCGATGGGCCTTTGGGGGGCCCGGGGATGGCCTTTGGGGGTCTGGGGGGGCCTTTGGGGGCGCCGGTGGCCCTTTGGGAGCTTGGGGGGCCTTTGAGGACGGGGGGCTTCGTTGGGGGTTGGGGTTGGAGGATTGGAACCCTTTGGGGTTGGGTTAGAGGACCTCACAACACTGTTCAAATGAAACTTGGGTATTATAACGACCACAGAGTTTCACCATTAAATTCTCTTCAAAAATCTCTTCAAAAATCATCTTTTAAAATGTCTCTAACTGTTTCGCCGAAATAGTTCCATAACCTGTCTAAAACAATTTCGCCCAAATAATCCCTAAACGTAATTCAGCGTGTTCCTTTTGTTTTTGGCATCTCTGCGCTAATGCATTTCAAATTAATAAGAAACCTGATTCCCGCGCTAAAACAATTCATCGCTAAGATGTTTCTTGGAGAATTGTTTCCATGGCCTTTGGCTATTAATATCCTTTGGAGTTCGACCAAAAGAGTTGTTTCCGAGGCAAAGACATTAATGACTTGGATCTCTTCCTGGAGAATCGTTTCTATGCGAAAATTTTTAAAGTCTGACAGATGATGTCATTGGTTGATTGATCTGTCAAGAAAGGGAAATTAATTTGTTATTTCTAAGGGGAATTATTGATTCACGATAGGTGAATTGAGGTCGACAGCACAGGTGTTTGACATTTGCTGAGAGCGTGCACTTACAACAACAACAACAAATAAATCGACCTTGACATTCGCTGAGAGCGTGCACTTACAACAACAACAACAAATAAATTGACCTTGGAAAAAGAGGTCATTGACCCCATTAACAACGTGTTCTCCCTAATGACTCTATGCCCATATATGGTGTGGGCGTCGGAGTTATAGGGTCACTTCTACTCGACTCAGCTCGGTTTTCGTCATGAGATGTCAACAGAGCAAGCGTTGCTTTTATTAACAACATTTTTCAATGATCCGTTGGATGTGGAGTGCCACAGGGTTCTGTGCTTGACCCCTTGTTGTTTTAATCTATATTAATGATCTGAATGCCTGCCTCAAAAGGATATTGAGCCATCTGAGACCTGCATCGAGACGGTTAAAGCTTTAATAATCTGTTACCTGCATGTTTCTCGATTGGATTTACTGAAGCTCAACATGGGTATGAGACAAGGAATGCCCATTCAACACGAACCCCGTTCCCTATAACAACAAGGTCTATATTGTCTATCGTTTTTTTTTCTGGTCCGGCTGTCTGGAACAAACTTCCGGAGGAGGTAAAGAACAAGACAGATCTAGTTGAATTCCGAATTTCTCAAAGGGTTAGTTGTTTTTATTAATATGTAAGATTTTAGTGGTTGTGTGTAGAGAATGATTGGTTGAATGTTTTTCGTGAGATAATTGTTTTTTTTGTGAATGCTATGAGGTATGTTGGGTTGTTTGTTTAGATGATTCTCAAGTTCCCACTTTTTGATTTGTTAATTGGAGGGGTAGGAGAGTGAAGCGAGAGAAGATTTTTATTTGTTGTTTGGTTGGGTTTTGTTAGGGTCCCAGGAAATACAATGAAAATAGTTATTATATTTGTTTCTATTTAAGTGGGGTTTTTTTGGGTTTTTGTCCGGCATGCAGTAATGCATTGGATAGTGTTTTTTAAATGAGATGTTTGTTTATTTATTAATTGCAACCCAGTTGTAAATAAAAAAATATGAATTTATCAATAAAATGAAAATATATTAAAAAGCTAAAAATAATTGAATAACAATAATTAAATTTACTTAACTAATTTAAATAACAAATTAAAAAACAAATTATCAATTAATTAATAAATTGAAAATAATTTTATTAATAAATGAAAATTTTGCTTAAATTTGGCCTGAAAATTTTGTGGAAGACATAGGGGGACCTATCAAGATTTTGCCCCGAGCACCTAAGAGGCCAGAACCGCCACACGAAGTCAGTGTACAAAGTTTCTATTTAAGTTATCGAAATGACGGCCATAGATTATTTCCCGAGGATATAGTTAGGTATATAAGCGGCAGGTTTGTGCATTTTATTGTAAAAGAATGAAATTTGGCAGACATGTGTAGAAAAATATGGAAAATCTGACTGGCTGAAGAACTAAATTTTCCGACGTGATTATCGCGCAATTTTGCGTTTTTCCGAGCGGAGAAAAATTGCTGACTTTCAGAGTGAATTTTTTTTTCTGATCAGAGGGTCGTTTCTAAGTAATTTGTCTCTCCTAATCCCAAAAATATACTTACTTTTTTCGTCCTACTCTTGGCTACTGAGTTATCTTCATTTTCATAACTACGCTCCATGCACTTCTGAGTAATTTCCGCTTTCTGACTTTGTATTTTTCATCGTAATCACATAGGAACTGGTGAACATGTTACAAAAATTGTGCAGAATCGACGAAGCCGCAAATTCAAATTTGTCTCCCCGGTTTTGCGCTACTTTGCATTTTTCCGCGCGAAGAAAAAAAACGTGAATTTTGAGAATGAGTGACGACTGAGTTTAAGATTTCTTTTCAGACAAATTCGAGTCTCTCGATTCCAAAAATGTGGTTATTTTTGCAATCGGATTCTTGGTTCAGGATTTACCAGTTTCATAACCACGGTTTCTATGCCACACTCTAACAAGAGCTAAAGCCCTCCCTATAATATTCCGAAGCACATCATACGGTTTTGACTGTAAGTAATTAATTACCGTTTCAGATTTCCTCAATAAGCTTTGAGTAAAACAAAAATAATTTATTCAACTCAAACAGCTTGACTTAAGGAGCCTCGGACGTAAGAAGCATACTATTATGATGATAAAATATAGAATACTAATTTACTTCAGGCATTTCAAAATAGTTAAACAATCACATGGATCATAGGTATTAAATGGTCGATTTTGACTTGTTTCATCATAAAGATTGTTAATACAGTAAGTGATGCTCTCAGGAATAAGATTAATGTTGAAATCGACTTTTGAAAAATAAAGCTACAAAAAGTGCACTACTGATTGTACTGATTATCACAACCTTTGCACGAACAGAGATCTGTACGTTTAAGGGAAGCTTTTTGCATATTTGCACCTGTTTTTGCACTTTATTTTACAGCCACAATTGAGCAGTTCCTTGCAAATTGTTGCTGTCTCAGGAAGATTAGTCCTGAAAGGCTCCCAGCTTCCGTAATGCTTCATCCAGCCGCATAAACCTGGATCCAGTGGAGAAAGTTCCAGACAACACGATGATGCCCATATCTGGGCCTGCAAGTAAGGGCGTTTGGTATGCTGCTCAAGAGCATCCGCTGTTGGGGGCAGTCTTTCCATTCCGGCTGTTTTTCGTGTGAAAAGCTCCATCCGCAGACTGTTCATTTCAGACAAGCCACTTTGTTTTTTGTAAAGAACGACGACGAATCGCTGGTTGTCTGTAAAGTGACAATCTAGGGGCAGGGCTCCTGATTTAATCTGAGTAAAAACCAGTCAGAAGAATGGATTCCACAGCCTTCCAGTTCTTCCTAACACCATACTTTCCAGGAGTAGCAACAGAAGAAGTAATATCGCATCCAGAGAAGGCATGCAAAAACAGAGGGCTGCGAGACCTGTCAGGTCCTAGACGATAAGTAATATCGTGAATTGGTAGTATTTTCGTCTTGTTCCGTGACCATAGATGACAAGCAGGTTTTCAATCTAAAGCTGCTAGAATAAAGGTGTTGCAATCACAACTACATCAGATTCCACAGTTCTGATGGATATGAAGCTATAGTCACACTGGGCCTGATGGAAGGCATGTAGCAGCACATGAGTGTCATGTTCTTTGTGGTTGTTAAGTGTGAGGCCTTCGCGAAAAGCGATACCGCGCGTTGAAATAACTGTGTCTCCAAGAGTGGCCATTACAAAAACTTTCTGCAATTTCTGGACTACCATAATTGCCAAAAAATGGAGGAGTTGACTCTTGTTCCCAGTTGACTTCAAAAAATCACGCCAGTACTGATTTTCACACCATAAGACGAAGTTCCTCTGTGTTCACGCGCTCCGTTTTTTAGGCTGTCGTCAGTGTAGATGTCAAAGACGAGATTAATCCTTTGAGCGTTGGCTTGGGACTTTTGCTTTCTAGTGTAGGTAGCGAAGCTCGAGGGAACGTATTCACCGAATCTGATTCCAGGCTTAGGAACGATGAGGTGTACTAGAACGGACCCTTATAGCACAATTGAGTCGACGGTTTGGAGACTGATGGGAGTGGCTCTTCAAGCACTGCCGTCAAACAGTCAACTGTGTCAGATCTTTTTCCAAACCTTAGATTGCCGTACTCGGATAAGGAAAGTGGAGCAGGCTGGTTGTCGTGCTTGAAAAAGTCAGTCAGGTCTGCCTCTCTACCCTTGCAGCCTATGTACAAACAACTGAAGAGGCTGCAGTTTGACTGCATGTACATTACCTGCAGCTGAGACCTAGAGGTAGATTTTTTTTGGCGGAACGAACAGTACTATATTCTGTCTCGGTAACGTGTCACTAACTGCTTTCTTGTGGGAAACCATGCGCTCTTGAATAAATTTTTGTACTCTGCAATTCCCAAGTCATCAAGTCGCTTCAGGTTCCGTTTTGCCGTATCTTCTGCCAGGCGGTCTGAATCCAGAGTGTACAGCTGATTCGCATCCCTTTCATACGGATTTCCCCAACACTCGACAGTACTAATAAGAGATCTGCAGTCTCCGATAAAATTCTTTTGAAAAGCTTGTCCCATTTCGTTTTGATTTGTACTTTTTTTTTTTTTTTTTTTTTTGTCTGGCTGAACTCATCCAGCATTCGACTCAGCTCCGGTGGGATCAGTAGAAGCCTTTGAAGAGCTTGAGGATTGTTGACCAGCCCATCTAGTCAATTCTTTAACTTCTTGATTTGAAACTCGTTCTGATGATCGAGACCGATGGCGGAAATAGGTATCCCAGTTGATGAGACGGCGAAGTAGCCATTCGTGAATTGTTCGTTGAGGGATGGAGAGATCTTGCCTCTTGGATTTTCTTCTTTTCTTTGCTAAACCTGCTAGTAATATGAGGTCTTTCAAGTTGCGTTTTTAAACCCACAAATGGTCCATTCATTCAGACCACAATTGTCACTTGTACACTAAGGTAGAACAGAGTTTGTAATGTAGAAGTATGAAAGATAGTCAGGTAAAAGAATGAAATTTGGCAAATGAAATATGAAAGACAGTATGAAAGACAGTCTGCTTGCCAGGTTTGTTTCAGTTCCACCAGCCCACCTACTAGACTACTAAAGCTGACTATAGTATATTTTGAAACTCTAATGTTCCTGACAGAGGTCGAACTAAGTGTAAAACATGGAAGAATGAAACGTCGAGTCTCATTTTTTTGCTTTTCCACCAAGTTTAACTGGGATCTAAGATATTCATTTATCATAGACACGAGTTCTTGTTGTCTACGAAGTTTGGCTGAAATCTGATGACCAATTCTCTTATTGATCCTATTAAGAAAATTACAGATTGCCCTCTCCCCTGAAGTTAGATTCGATTGAATCACCCGACAGCCTTTTGAAGTTTGAATTGGAGTTGATAGACCGTTATTTAGGTCTGACATCTCTTTCTGATAGATACTGATGAGAAGATTCTGGTAGACAAAACTATCCTCCACCCATGGGGAGGACTAGAGCTTGATTTTTTCAATCTTATTCTAGATCCAAGATTTGTATACAAGCAAAATTTTAGCAAACTAGGTCAAATAAAAAAACACATACAAAAAAAATTTAATAGACAAAATTGGAATTGGGGGTTTGACGTTGACTTTCCCAAAATGGTTTCCTCGAAATCTAGAATAGATGCAGAATTGTACCTTTACTTTTCTTTTTGGTATAATTGTGCAATCGCGTGATCCCTAATAAGGTGAATTACAGAATTTGGATAGTTTTGGTGTATTTACTTTTTACGCTAATAAGTAGGATAAAAATGAAATTTCGAGAACTAGTAGAATTTTTGCAAGCTCCATGGGTACTTTTTTCTCTGTTTTACACTCCCCATGCCGGAATAAAGTTTTATTTATCATATCTTACCGTTATTAAATACACAAGTGAAAAAGACAAGCTTTCGCGAATGAAAGAAAAGAGTGACATTATCAAAGGGGGAGAGAAATCTCATAATGATGAAAACAAACGGGACTACGGTCAGTAAAAGAAAAATATAAAACTAAAGCGACACGGGTATTTCACCTGTATAAAACATGGCGTCTTCAACGCTGAGAAAACAAAGATAAAAACTAAAATAACCTAAAGCCAAATAATATCCCAAACCAAGAAATAAAAACAACAAACATAAATATATACATTTGTCGCTACTGTGACTCAGCGCCACAGAACCAAAATAAAGTTGCTTCAATGAGAACACTAAAACGACATAACAATTTAAAAGGAGCAGAAACTTCATATATGAGGAGGGGCTGCTACCTCCCACCTCTTCTGTTAAATTTCCTGACGGTGCTTTTAAATTGTCCCTTCACCTTCGTCCTTCACAATTTGTTTTGATGAACTTATGAATGAAATCTTTTCTATAACAGAAGAAAACATTTTTCTGCAATAAGAAGGGATCCAACTCCCCAATCACCCCTATTCAGGCTTAGTCCAAATGAAGGGACACGCTAGATTAGTTTCAACATACCCTCATGACGAGTTAGACAATTTGGGGATGAAAGTGCAATCTTTACGGCATATATTTCCCCCACCTATACAACGATCCAGCACCCCTCCTTCGTAATAGCTGATGTGCAGTTATATATCATTGTACATACTTTAATTAAATATCAAGTGAATCAAATTAGTCAAATGAAGATATAAAATAAATGTCTATGTTAACCATTTGTATTCTATTGACTATGTGACTGTGGTTCAGCACGGAGCAGAACATAAACTTTAATATTGCTCCGACGTGCGGATTAAGGTGAATTAAGGTAAGATGACTTTTCAGGAATGGACGTACCACCGTGCGACATTACTTCTTCTGAAACTGAGAAGCTCAATATATATCTTTTCGATACTTCTGGTCGATTGGGTATCTCAGATTTTTTATTCCATAGCAACTTGGCTTGCTTTTGGGGGAAACAGTAGCTTGCTTCCACGCCACTTTTAGCACGGTACGGTAGAAAACGTACTAAACGTGTAATATTTTAGATGATTAAAAAGGGCACTAAAACTATTAATTTGAATCCAAATGAGCAATCTTCCGACTTTCTAAACTATTAGTTCGATAAGATAACCCGCCGAGAAAAAAAAAACAACACAAAGACACGGGAAAATAAACACGCATCCGAGATCCATCTTCTGATTTAAATGCAAAATTCCACATTTTCAAACAGTTCTTGGTAACGAACTGTAAGTAAGGAGCGACCCGGCTCAATAGTAACCGAAACTCTTAAAAAGAGAATTTTGATACCAATAGATATATCAAAAGAATGGGGCGATTATGCTGATATCAAATATATAAGTTTTATTAGGTTTAGTCATACTCATCAAAGGCTACGAGCCTGGGAATATTTGCCTGATTTTCGAAAAAAGAAGAAAATACCCCCTAAAAGTCATTTAATCATGAAAATCACACCATCAGATTCAATGTATAAGAGAACCCTACTGTAGAGGTTTCAAGCTCCTATATATAAAAATATGGAACTTTGTATTTTGCGAGAAGAGAGATCACCGATGCGTGTTTTTTCCCCAGAGGTAATTGTTTCAACCCAGTAGTCCAAGAATATCGAGAGAGGGTTCCTTCGAACGAAAATTAAAAGTTCTAGTGCCCTTTATAGTGATCAAAAACATTGGAGGGCAACTAAGCCCCCTCCCATACCCCTTATTTTCGTAAAATCGTCTGATCAAAGTTTTGAGATAGCCGTCTTGTTCAGGATAATTGAAAAGCCGAATAACTATGCCTTTAGAGATATCATGATCTCCCACGGCCCATAGGAAAAGATCTTTAAGTTATAAAATTTGCCCATTATTTACGTACAGTATTTGTTATTGGAAAGCATGCATACATTTTTCAGGGGGGGGGGAATTTTCTGCTGGGGGAAATTTTCCAAGGGAGAATTTTCCATGGGGAGAGAAGTTTCCACGGGGTGAGTTTTTTAGGAGAAATTTAAAACTAGAGGAATTTGCTAGAATACATGTAAGAAACTCTTCTTATGTCTTGCTTTCTCTTTTCCAACTCAATTTTACGCGTGGAGATGTTAAGGGTAATTGCCTGGGGTAAATTTTCCCCAGGATTGAATAGTCTAGAAATTATATCAGTGGGGAGAGGGGTAAGAAAAATAACGATCAGAAACAAAATAAAAAAAAATTTTTGTCAACTGAAATGAAGGAGCAACATTAAAACTTAAAACGATCAGAAAGTATTACGTATATGAGAAGGGTTGCTCCTCCCCACCACCTCGCCATTTACGCTAAAATTTGAATTTTATCACCTTTCTTTAAGAACGACTCCTGAAACACAAGGTTCGTTTAATTAGAAAGGTTCGTTAAAAGTACTAAATAAAATTATCGTAAAGAGCGAGCTACTGAGGAGGAGCAACAATATACCTAATAATTTATGTTTGTCTTAAGCTATAATGTTGCTCCTTACTTTCCTTACTTTTAGTTGAAAAAAAAAACATGTTTTTTTTTATTTTCGTTTTTTAAGTACTTTTTTATTTTTAGTTACCCCTTTGAATCCTTGGATGACTCCTGGGCTCCTTAAAAGCTGGAGGAAGAAAAAATAAACTTTGGAAGGCTTACAGGTCCTCTAAGCCATCCTTACGCGATTCACGGCTTCAGCTTTTTAAAGCTTATAGAAACGTTTACAATTCGCTTTGCCGGAGGGCCAAACCGTCATTTTACTATAGTAAATTCTCTACGTGCTGTAAAGACATTAGAAAAACATGGCAAGTAATCAATTCTGTAGTCAGGCCTTCTTCTCGGCCCCCTTCTGTCACTTCAAGTGTTTTGATTGATGGTAAAATCATAGAGGGTGAGCTAAAAATTCAAAACACATTACTTCTTACTTTGCCAATATCAAGAAAATTTCTGTAACTCCTTGTTCTTCTCTAAATGATTTTAGGTATTATCTTGGACCACCTTGTCTTAAATTAGTGGCTTTAGAGTCTATCTCTGAAGTTGAAATAGCCAGAATTGTCAATGGTTTGAACGGTTCTTCATCTTCTGGCCCGGACCGTATTTCTACTAAGGCTGTCAAGTTTTTTCTTCTTGTCATCGTTTCTGCTCTTACGAGACTTGTCAATATTTATTTTGAAAATGGTATCTTCCCAATTGCTTTAAAGCGTGCTCGTATAATTATTTTTTTTAATAGTGGTTCACGGGATGACCCTGCTAGTTATCATCCTATATCTATCTTATCAGTGTATGATAAAATTTTTCTTGGTTTTCTTAATTCTAAACATTTTTTCGTGATTCGCTATTTGGTGTTAGTACAAAGCACTCAACTGAGCATACATGTTCAAATCTCTTGAATTATTTATATACATCTTTTGACTCTGGTCTGATACCTGTTGCTCTTTTGCTTGATGTACGAAAAGCATTTGATTCAATAACACACAAGATTCTTCTTTGGAAACTATCTCGTATTGGAATACGAAGGAGTATTTATTCTTGGTTTCTATTATATTTATCTGGTCAAGTTATCTCGGTTGATCCGCTCATTTCCAACCCGTCTGAAGTAAAATTTGGCATTCCACAAGGATCTGTGATTGGGCCGATACTCTTTTTAATCCTTCTTCTCCGATACGCTTGCTGCTTTAGTGGATAAAAGTACTCTTAGCACAGCTGGTAGAACTGAATCTGATATCTAATAAAATAGGACTGCCTTAGTGAAAGAGTTATTTAGTGGTTTGTTGCTAATTATCTTACCTTAAATGTTGGAAAGTCTGGTTTTCTTATTTTCTCAAGAGTCTCAATGGCTTGCTCTGGTTTAAATTAAATACATGTATTCAGAGGTTCCCTTAATTGGCCTAAGGATCGATGCGTTCGATTACTAGGCATCTTGCTTGATCAGAATCTTTTCTTCAAGCATCATATTGGCCTCATTAAAATGAAAGTCTCCAGACGCCTCGGGATCCTTAACAAACTGAAACACATTTTTCCAGGGTCAATTCTTAGAATACTATTTTGCAGCCTAGTTCAACCTTATCTTTCATACTATTCTATTATTTGGATGTCAGTGTTTCCCTCGTTACTGAGGCGTCTTTCAAATCTGTATGATATAGTAAGGACTCTTATACAGGATACTAACCGTTCCCTACTTAAACCCTTGGTTGACTTGAGATCTGTTTTTATTTTCTATTTTGTCCTTCTTTGAATTTCTTGAGGTTACATAGGCAGCTTCCTACTACCCTATGTAGTAATATATCTTTTATTTCTCTGCAATCGACTTATTATTTCCGCCCTTCCAATAATTTACAGATACCTTATACTCCATCAATACGGTCTTACTGTATGTAGCCCTTTGATAGTTTGTAACAGGATTTGAAACACTCTCCCGGAGCCTGCACGGGGCTGCCACTCAGCTTCTTTAAAAAGTATGTTGGAGAATTTCTTGCTAATAATAAATTTTTCCCCGGTTTTCCGGGGAATTTATGTCTCCGAACTGGGTCTCCTGTTTATTTGTGTAGGTGGAATAATGTACTAATCCCCTGCCTAGCTTTGACTTTTTTTTTTGGGGGGGGGGGGAGATTGTTTGGGTTGGTGATGTGAGTGTATTATCTAAAAAATGTTTGATGATGCATTTGTTTAATTTTTCGTTTTGTTTCTCCCCTCTTTTTTCCTGGCCATAGAGCCTTAAGGGGGAGACTAAGTTCAAGTATTTTGTAGTTTTTGTAAAATACTTTAGATTTTGTTAAATATTTATATATTTCTTTTTTTTTAATAAATTGGATTCAATACTTAATTGTAGATAAGAGCTTGAAACCTCTACAGTGGGCTTCTCTGATGTGCTAAATCTGACGGTATGATTTTTATTGAGATCACTTGATGTTGTTGTTTTTTTTGTGGGGGGGGGGGTCCTCCTTTTGCAGACAATGGTTAAATTTTCTCAGGCTCATAACTTTTGATGGGTAAACATTAAACTTGATAAGTTTGATATATTTTGAATAAGCATCAAAATTCAATTCTGTGATGTGTCTAGTGTTATCAAGACTCTGTTTCTTAGAGTTTTGGTTACTATTGAGCCGCATCGCTCATTACTTGCAGTTCAATACCATGAATTATTTGATTATAACATATATCAAAACATTTTACAGCTGTGTGTCAGTAACAATAGAGTTATCTGATATGCTAAATTTGAAGATGTAGTTTTCATCAAGATCACCCGCCTTTTTGGTGGATTTTTGGGTCCTTTTTCAAATATCAAGCAAATTTTCTCAGGATCGTAGCTTTTGACGGGTTATTTTAATGATTTGATGTTTAACCTAAAAATTTAAATGTTTGACATTATCATAAAACACTGATACTTTTACTCTATTAACTGTTATCACAGCTCCCTTTTCAGAATTCCGGTTACTATCACCCCGAGTCACTCCTTACTTATAGGTTGCTACCATGAACTGGTTGTTTATAACATACATCAAAACATTCTACAGCTGTTTTTGCCTGGTGATTGCAGCATTTAAAGGAAAGCCGGGCATTAATATTATTTTTTCAATTTCCTGTCACCATTTTATAAATATAACGGTTACAACGAACCAAGCTAGAGACGACCAATTACGATAACGACAACAATAGATTATTATGTAAGCAATATTGTTGCTCCACAACATAATTAAGTAGGGGGGGGTGGATCATTGATATCTACTGGGAATATTTTAAGCCCGCTATACATAAGATAGCAAGTCAAATTAATTTTGACTTGAATTTTTTATTCGATTATTTAAATTTTACCTTGAAATAAAATTATTTGGTAATTTAGATCTTTAAAATTACACATACATGTTCTTCCAAATCCTTTACAAAAATAATATAGGTTTTATTTTTTAGATAAATTAAATCCCCTAACCCCTCTATATTCTCTGCGAATAACTTCGCACAATGTCCAGTGTCATTGACAGAATTTCTTTGATCTGTTTCATATTCCTACTGTTCATAATTCTGATCAGGGGGCGGCATATGAATGATTCAAGGGAAGTCATTTCCTTATTCTTTAAGTAACGTATATGACTGGAAAAGGCATAGGATTGACAAACGGCCTCCTCTTCACAATTAGATACGGGAGGGGTCATTATTATTCACAGAAAAACTTTGATGCCTCTCACAAGCATAGTCAAATCCGTATCTTGTAGAATCCAAAGCTTATGACAATATGATATGATAAATTGTTGGAAAGGAAGTCAGAAAAGATTGCTTGGCGTGTGTACAGAAAGGGGTTAGTTTAGAACTGATGACTTTTTGTGTAACTTAGTGAGGGGGACCTCTGTTAGTGAGGATTTATGGGAGAGTAAGCAAGAAGAAAGGATTAAGATTGATAATAATTTTTGTAAAATAAATAGTGCATAATAATAAACAGAGATAATTTTCAAGCTAAGCTACGATTGGTTTTTATACGATTTGGCTATTTGATTAAAAGAAGCTAACTAATGTTTGTAACAAGTAATCTAAAGCAAATAATTTATATTATTAGAAAATTGAAGGTTATATCTTGTTTAGTAAAATATTGCCACAAAGACTGTTCGATAAGATATTTTTATTTGTAGTAATTTCAAAGTTTTGACCAGTTCTCGGGGACTGTTTGTTGACGGGAAATACTATAGACCTATAAGATATTACATCTTGTTTTCGGCGTTTACTGCAAGCAACTTGGATTTATATTGAGCTGTACCTATTTAAAACTTCAAATCAGTCGCCTGTGAAGATCTGTCTCAATCATATTCTGTCAGTGTATAACGATGAGTTCTGGATGGAAGTATCAAACAGTTCGTGTTAATGAACTGTGAGTAAGGAGTAACTCGGTCCAATAGTAACCGAGACTCTAAAAAACAGATGTTTGATAACAATAAACACATCAGAAGAATATAACTTTTTATACTGATTCCAAATATATAAAGTTCATTGAGTTTAGTACTCCCCATCAAAAGCTATGAGCCTAAGAAAAGCTCCGTAATGTTTCGACAAAGGTGGGAAATACCCTTAAATAGTCAAGGTATCTTAATTAAAATTGTACGATCGGATTCAGCATATCAGAGAACCCTACTCAATACTTTCCAGCATCCATCTGCAAAAATGTGGAATTTTGTATTTTTGCCAGAAGAAAAATAAGGATGCATGTTTATTTTTTTTTTTTTTTTGCCAGGGTAATCGTATAATCGTATTGAAACACTGTTTGTAAAAACCAAGAGAGAGGCTCATTCAAACGAAATCTCAAAGGTCTAGTGGCCCATTTAGGTAACCAAAAAGATTGAAGGACAACCAGCCCACCTCATCCACCCCTATTTTCCCCAAGTTTATCTGAATGAAAGATCTTAAGCCGAACTGGCCAGCCATGACAAAAACCAACCAAGAGAAAACTCTCAAAAACAAACAAACAAACGAGACTGTGGCCAGTGGAGAGAAAACAAAACAACAAAAACAAAACAACGCGGATATTTCGCCTGTATACAAACAAGGCGTCTTCAGCACGAAAGACATACAAGAATAACAAGATAAAAAAAAAAACAAGATAAAACTAAAAACAAATAAAACCACCACAAAAAAAAAACAAAAACAAACAGAAATGTACAATCGGCGCAAACTAATCCACGTAGGGAAAAGATGCTAATATAGAGTTACTTCAGTGAGGACACCAGAGTAACTGAGGAAAAATAAAAAAAAACTGTAAATTACTTTAATTATTCCGTTGCGAAATAATCTTTTTGTTAGCTAATAATGAAGCAAATTATTTTGGTCGAATAGTTGAAATATTTCCTTGGTCATTTCTTCAAATCTTTACCCCCTCTTTGATTGTTCATTCACCTATTAAAGGGGTGTCATAAACTTGGTAAAAGTATGAACTACCCGTGTACTTCTTAATTGAAAGGTTAGCAAACATATGTTTTTTAATTTCTATGGCTTCCCTCGCCCATTGGGTGTAACCCTTATCATTAGAAATAGCCAAGGCTTCATCAAATTTTACAAAATGATCTGGTTGAAGCCAAATATACTCTGCTAAAGCTGAAACGAAAGTTTCTGGAGGCTTGCTTAATTGTAGGTTTTTTTCTATTGAGTTTCGGTGTTCAATAAACCTTTCAACAAATTGTTGGTGAGTCCTACCAATATAGAACTTTCCACAAGAACACGGAATTTTATACACCCCACTTACTAAATTTCCCCGAGTTACATCCTTACCAGAACTAAAAAAAACTACCCATTGGCCTCAACGATTGGAAACATGTATCAATACCAAATTTACGTAAAACCCGTGAAAGTTTCTCACCCAAACCAGGTACATATGGTAATAAAATGAAGCTTTTTGATACAACTAAATCTAAAGACTGAGAAACCTCAATAACCCTACTATCATGTTTAACCCGTCTATTTTCAATTATTTTATAAATGAACTTAATTGGATAACTATTACAAAACAAAATATCCCTCAAGTATAACAATTCCGAATACAGAAATTCCTGGGAACAAATGCTAAAGGCTCTATCCACTAGTGAAATTA
This sequence comes from Artemia sp. Qi Xiang Cuo, assembly GCF_049724085.1. Taxonomy (NCBI): domain Eukaryota; kingdom Metazoa; phylum Arthropoda; class Branchiopoda; order Anostraca; family Artemiidae; genus Artemia; species Artemia sp. Qi Xiang Cuo. The sequence continues at coordinate 51,167,566 of NC_142803.1, forward strand.
CACCCCCCCTTTTCACCGACATAGGGTTGTAAGAATGAAAATTTAAATACCTATCGTTGTGCGTTGGTTTTCTGTAAATCGACAAAAGTAAATGGAGATCCCTTTTAATTAATAAAATATCCAGAAAAGGTAATTTATTATTGTACTCAAACTCAACTGTAAATTTAATATTATTATCAAAACTATTTAAATGCTTACAAAAAAGGTCTAAGGAGTCCAATCCATGTTTCCAAACGCACACCACATTATCCATGAACCTACCCCAGAAGCAAGGGGAGATTCTAAAACTGTTTATAGCGGAGGTTTCAATGGCATCTATGAATAGATTTGCCAATAAAGGAGAAAGAGAAGTCCCCATTGGTAACCCAAAAATTTGCCTATAAAAATCCTCTTGAAAACAAAAATAAAAAGAAAATTCATTTACCAGAATAATTAGTATCATAATGACTTCAGTATCCGAACTACCTAAAGTCACATCCTGTATTAAATCAAACTGTTTTTCTAATTTACTTTTTAAAATATCCTTGCACCTTTTTAAATCACAATTTGAATACATGGACACAACATCAAAAATGCAAAGAATTGAACTCTCCTCCAGCGTGAAATTTCGCTATTTATTAGTAAGATCAGTCGAATTTTTTAAATATGATTTTTGTATTCCCAAAAGTGGATGCAATGCTACCGACAACCATTTTCCTATTTTTGAAACAGGTGAAGGAAAAGTTGACACAATGGGGTGGAGCGGGGCTTCATTCTTATGAATCTTAGGTAGACCTTAGATCTTGGGTGCCGAACAACCCCTAGGAGAATATTTGTTATAACACTGTGGGGCACTGTAACAATTATTTTTCAAGGAATCCTTGCACATTATCGATGATTTGCAATTTTTATACGTATGATCATAGTCAATTTTTTTGTATACAATATTGTAAGAAATAATTAAGTTCAGTTCATTCTTATAGTCTTCTTAGCTACCAATCAAGACCTTGTTTACCCTATTGGTTTTGATTATGGTAGGGACTATATCCTTTTTCAAATCAGAAAGGATTTTAATGTCATTTTTTGTGAAATGTCTTTACCAATTAAGTTCATATTAAAGGTGTTTAGTTTTGTTACGATCTCGGCTCTGAGTTCTTGAGGAGTATCAACCTTATCTATAGAAGCCATAATTCCTGATTCCACCTCTGAAATTATTTTTGAATAGGAGACAGGAGTTTGAAAACCGAACTTAGAACCCTTCGACAAAACGGCTTCCTGTTGAATATTAAGAGGTTTAGAAGAAAAATTCTTAAATGCTGGACTCAGACAATGACGAGGATAAAAAACCTCTGAATCTTGGAAATTCTCAAACAAAAGTTTATTAAAGTTGTCAACCAAACGAACCTTGGACAAATGAAAATCATGGCGAAAAGATCTAATGGTCATTTCCTTAATTCGCATAAAAATGTCAAATGGAAGAATATTTGTTAAAAGGTTTCCAACATAATTCAAGTTCTTATACATTTGAAAACGTCTCCGATTTTGCTCCTAGATTACGTGATTTAAATCTATTCGTTTTAATTTATTTTTTAATTTTGTTTTATTTTCAGTTCCAAAATGTGTACGTATTTTAAAAGATTTCGGATTCACTGATTTCTTCTTGAAATTTTTTAAGAAAATTTGTTGAATTAATAGATTTGCAGGTTTTTTAACTACAGACAAATAATAATTGACAGAAGTGGCTAATTTTTGCCCGTAAAATTGACGAATGAAAGATCTTAAGCCGAACTGGCCAGCCATGATAAAAACCAACAAAGAGAAAAATCTAAAAAAAACAAAACAAACGAGACTGTGGCCAGTAGAGACAAAACAAAACAACAAAACAACGCGTATATTTCGCCTGTATAAAAACAAGGCGTATTCAGCACAAAATACACACAAGAAGAAAAAGATAAAAAAAAAAAACAAGATAAAACTAAAAACCAATAAAACCACCACAAAAAAAAAAAAAAAACAGAAATGTACAATTGGCGCAAAATAATCCACGTAGGGAAAAGATGCTAATATAGAGTTACTTCAGTGAGGACACCAGAGCAACTCAGGAAAAATAAAAAAACTGTAAATTACTTTAATTATTCTGTTGCGAAATAATCCTTTTGTTAGCTATTACTGAAGCAAATTGTTTTGGTCTAGCAGGTGAAATAGTCCCCTGGTGATTATTTAAAATCTTAACTCCCTTATTGACTGTTGATTCACTCTTTAGAAGGTTATCATAAATTGAGTCAATATTTAAATTGCCTGTGTCTCTATTTATCGAAATGTTAGCAAACATATGTTTTTTAATTTCTATGGCTTCTCTCGCCCATTGGGTGTAACCCTTATCATTAGAAATAGCCAAGGCTTCAACAAATTTTACAAAATGATCTGGTTGAAGCCAAATATGCTCTGCTAAAGCTGAAACGAAAGTTTCTGGAGGCTTGCTTAATTGTAGGGTTTTTTCTATTGAGTTTCGGTGTTCAATAAACATTTCAACAAATTGTTGGTGAATACTACCAATATAGAACTTTCCACAAGAACACGGAATCGTATACACCCCACTTACTAAATTTCCCCGAGTTAAATCCTTACCAGAACTAAAAAAACTACCCATTGGCCTCAACGATTGGAAACTTGTATCAATACCAAATTTACGTAAAACCCGTGAAAGTTTCTCACCCAAACCAGGTGCATTCTTATAATGAAATGAAGCTTTTTGATACAACTAAATCTACAGACTGAGAAACCTCAATAACCCTTCTATCATGTTTAACCTGTCTATTTTCATTTATTTTATCAATGAACGTAATTGAATAACTATTTCAAAACAAAATATCCCTCAAGTATAATAATTCCGAATCCTTAAATTCCTGGGAACAAATTCTAAAGGCTCTATCCACTATTGAAATTACAACCCCCTTTTCACCGACATAGGGTGGCAAGAATGAAAATTTAAATACTTATCATTGTGCGTTGGTTTTCTGTAAATCAAGAAAAGTAAATGGAGATCCCTTTTAATTAATAAAATACCAGATTGACCCATGGATTGGACGTTTGGAAACATGGATTGGACTCATTAGACCTATTTTGTAAGCATTTAAATAGTTTTGATAATAATATTAAATTTACAGTTGAGTTTGAGGATAATAATAAATTACATTTTCTGGATATTTTATTAATTAAAAGGGATCTTCATTTACTTTTCTCGATTTACAGAAAACCAACGCACAATGATAAGTATTTAAATTTTAATTCTTGCCACCCTATGTCAGTGAAAAGGGGGGTTGTAATTTCAATAGTGGATAGAGCCTTTAGAATTTGTTCCCAGGAATTTCAGGATTCGGAATTGTTATACTTGAGTGATATTTTGTTTTGAAATAGTTATCCAATTACGTTCATTGATGAAATAATTGAAAATAGACGGGTTAAACATGATAGTAGGGTTATTGGGGCTTCTCAGTCTGTAGATTTAGATGTATCAAAAAGCTTCATTTCATTATCATATGCACCTGGTTTGGATGAGAAACGTTCACGGGTTTTACGTAAATTTGGTATTGATACATGTTTCCAATCGTTGAGGCCAATGGGTAATTTTTTTAGTTCTGGTAGGGATTTAGCTCGGGGAAATTTAGTAAGTGGGGTATATACAATTCCGTGTTCTTGTGGAAAGTTCTATATTGGTAGGACTCACCAACAATTTGTTGAAAGGTCTATTGCACACCAAAAACCAATAGAAAAAACCCTACAATTAAGCAAGCCTCCAGAAACATTTGTTTTAGCTTTAGCAGAGCATATTTGGCTTAAACAAGATGATTTTGTAACATTCCATGAAGCTTTAGCTATATCTAATAATGATAGTTGAACTCGATGGGCGAGAGAAGCCATAGAAATTAAAAAAACATATGTTTGCTAACCTTTCCATAAATAGGGACACAGGTAATTTAAATATTGACCCAATTTATGATAAACTTCTAAAGAGTGAATCAACAGTCAATAAGGGAGTTAAGATTTTAAATAATCACCAGGGGACTATTTTACCTGCTAGACCAAAACGATTTGCTTCAGTAATAGCTAACAAAAGGATTATTTCGCAACAGAATAATTAAAGTAATTTATAGTTTTTTTATTTTTCCTCAGTTGCTCTGGTGTCCTCTCTGAAGTAACTCTATATTAGCATCTTTTCCCTACGTGGATTAGTTTGCGCCAATTGTAAATTTCTGTTTTTTTTTTTTTTGTGGTGATTTTATTGGTTTTTAGTTTTATCTTGTTTTTTTTTATCTTGTTCTTCTTTTGTGTCTTTCGTGCTGAAGATGCCTTGTTTGTATACAGGCGAAATATCCGCGTTGTTTTGTTTTTTTTATTTTCTTTTCTCTCCACTGGCCACAGTCTCGTTTGTTTGCTTTTTTTTTTTAGATTTTTCTCTTTGTTGGTTTAAGTTTATCTGATCAAAATTTCGAGAAAACTATTGTGTTCAACATAGTTGAAAGGTCAAATAACCCTGCCCATGGATATAACATAACCCCCCCCCCCACCAATCTCTAGGAAAAGGGCTGTAAGTCATAAAATATGCCTATTGCTTACATATAGTAGGCTATTTGTTATTGGAAAGTAAACAGACTTTTTTTGGAAAGAAGAAATTTTCTGTGGGGGTTGAGGACTTTAAACGGAGAGAATTTTCCGTGAGGAGGGAAGTTTCCAGGCATGAACTTTCAAGAGGAAAATTTCTTGTCTTTTTGTCTTGCTTTTTTGTTTTTTTGTCTTGCTTTCTGTTTGCCGACTAAATTTTGCATGTGGAGAGGTTCCGGAGGAAAATTTCAAAGAAATTGGAATTGTTTTGGGGATTTTTTTATGGTGGGGGGATTTTCCACGGGAGAATTCTCCATGGGAGAATTTTCTGCGGAAGAAATTCTTCATGGGGATATTTTCTGTGGAAGAAATTCTTCATGGGAGAATTTTCCGCGGGAGGATCTTTCGATTGGAGGAGTAAGGGAATCTCTTGGACAAAATTTACTTGGAGAGGTATTTTGATATGATTTGAAAATCGATTAGAAGATAAATGAAACGCGAGTCTTTTTTCAAATGAAAGTAGGCAAAGGAGAATTTTCCAGGTGGAATTATCCACAATAACTTTTCTGGGGGGATTTTCAACGAGGATTAAATTATCCAGGGAGACGATTTTACGAGGGAGGACCTTTCCTTAGAGGAAATTTATGGAAGGTGGGGTTTCCATGTATGACAGAGGTCAATTTCCTGGCATTATTTGAAAAGTGATGAAAAATTAAGCGAAAAAAAAAATCAAACTTAAGTAAGGAGCAACATTAAAAATTAAACAGGAAAGTAAATGCTCCGTATATGAAGGGGGATGCCCCTTCTCAATTACCCGCTCTTTACGCTAATGTTTATTTTATTGTCCCAATTCCTTAAGAATGACTCCTGAAATACAAGAGGTGTTTACTTTGAATAAGAAGCTTTTTTGGAATACTAAAATAGTTTAACGTGAAGAGCGAGATATTGAGGAGGGGGTGGAAGTCCCCAACATATACATAATTACTTCTGTTCCTTTTAAGTTTTAATGTTTCTCTCTACTTCTGGTTGAAATAAAATGATTCATTGGTAACAAAGCGTCAGGTCAATTTGACCCAACCATAAAAAAGTACTAAAACTACTACAAGTTTATTTTTCAATAATTACCATAATATGGCAGTTAAGAAGGATACTTTTAATTTTATTTTCGGATAAATGCAAAAACTTCAGGATTTAACTATCTGGCAGAAGCGTATAGATAGATAGATAGATCGTGTATTTCAGAAGCCCAAGAGCCATATACACAAAAAAAAATAATGAAAAAGAGAGAAATCACCAACAGAAAAAATAACGAAACCCACAGAAACATGATACATAGCAAAAAATACCTAATGGTGATTTATTAAGAAAATAATTGTAGTTCTACATAATGAGTAATAATCGGTTATATAAGATTCTTCTTCTTTATAAGCTTTTTTATGAGTACACGCCAGTACGGAACATTATGATTCGATTACAACTTTGTAAAATACCAGGAAGCAGCAAAACAATCCCATGTAAGTAATTTTCCCTTAAATCAGAGAGCATCGGGCACTTTCGGAGAAAATGGTCCAAATCTTCGTCCTCATCTTTACAAAGAGGACACATATACCGACCTGCAGGATCAACTATCTTTTTGTCCAACACCTTTTTCCTTCCCTGGATTGGAAGGCAATTCGCCCTAAGCTGAATCCATCGACATAAAATCACATCCGGTAAATTAAATTTAAAATAAACTTCCTCTCCAAAACTAGGTTTAGCTGATTATAATGATTCAATGTAGTAGAATTTAAAACCAGTCTTTGCCAATACTGAATTTCTTGACCCTCTAAGTTAAATCGTATCTGGCTTTCTAAATATGTTGGTAGATCGTGGGTACCAACCATCATCTCATAAGTAAGGCATTTCCACTCTTTCTAGTAATGACTTAAGTTGGGATGGCCACGACATTTTCGAACCATAATTCAACATCTGATAATAAGCTGCTCTTACTAGTCTATCTTCATTATATTCCGTAGCTGTTTTAAGCTCTCATAAGAACTGGAGTATGTGGAGAATTGGTAGAGAATGTTATCAAACAGTTCGTGGTAACGAACTGTAAATAAGGAGCGACCTGGCTCAATAGTAACCGAAACTCTAAAAACCGAAATGTTGATACCTATAGATACATCAATAGAATCAGATTTTTACGTTGATTTCAAATATATAAGTTTCATTAAGTTTAGATTTACCCATCAAAAGTTACGCGCCTGAGAAAATTGGCCTTATTTTTGAAAAAAAGGGGAAACACCCACAAAAAGTCATAGAACCTTAATGAAAATCACACCATCAGATTCAGCGTATCAGAAAACTCTTCTCCGGAAGTTTCAAGCTCCTATCTGCAAAAATGTGGAATTTTGTATTTTTTGTCAGAAGAAAGATCACTGATGTGTGTTTATTTGTTTTTTTTTGTTTTGTTTTTTCCCAGGGGTGATCGTATCGATCACCCCTGATCACTCTCAAATAAATTCAATTGCGCTTAATGTAAAATGTTGATTTCTGAAGAACAGTATATCCTAGTTTCTAAATAAATAATACATAATTATAAATAATTAATTATTATTAATTATAATTGTATTTAATGTATAATTTTGATCTCTGAAGAACAGTATATCCTAGTTTCTAAATAAATGATAAATAATTATAAATAATTAATTATTATTAATTATAATTGTATTTAATGTAAAATTTTGATCTCTGAAGAACAGTATATCCTAGTTTTAATATAAATAATAAATAATTACAAATAATTAATTATTATTAATTATAATTGCATTTAATGTAAGATTTTGATCTCTGAAGAACAGTATACCCTAGTTTCTATATAAATGATAAATAATTATAAATAATTAATTATTATTAATTATAATTGCATTTAATGTAAAGTTTGGATCTCTGAAAAACAGTATATACTGGTTTCTATATAAATAATAAATAATTAATTATTATTAATTATAATTGCATTTAATATAACATTTTGATCTCTGAAGAACAGTATATCCTAGCTTCTAAATAAATAATTATAAATGATTAATTATTATTATTAATTATAATTGCATTTAATGTAAAATTTTGATTTCTGAAGAAAAGTATATCCAGGTTTTTAAATAAATAATAAATAATTATAAATAATAAATAATTATTCATGAAAAAAAGTCTATACACAATAGCCAATATATGCGCTGTACCGCACTATATGATAGGGGTATATTATACGCTTCTGCAAAGTGCCCTCAATTGTCATAAAACAGGACTTACCTCTAGTGCAAGGGTCTACAAGCCAAAAGAACTATTCTTTAAGAGACTATCTTTTAAACCATCATTCAAAAATTTGAGAAATAAAGGACCTGAAACACCATTGTACAGATCTATTCAATACTATATCAAAATATTAAAGCAAATGTAAATTCCCAAGTCTTTGTCATCTGAGTGTTTATTTTTCTTGACTCTTTGCTTAGAAATTAAATTGCGATCACCACCCAGCTTCTTCTCTCCTCAAATTAAAAAATATAAAAAATTTCTGGAATATTGAAAAGTTTCATCATATATTTTTGATCTCTCAGGAGGGAGTAACGGCGTAATTGCTCAATCTTGTTCGCTTTTCTGTCAATTGAGCCCACCCTAGCCACCTGAAAGCCACGGTGTTCTAAGATTTTTCTTTTAACTGTCTACTTGTAATTTTTAGGGCAGTATAATATTTTTGTCAGTGTTGCCAAGTTGAACCATGTGGATAAATTTGCAAAAGTAAATGGTTGAATTTGACAAGGCTTTTATTCCGAAATGTTCTGCCAACGCTTATTCTTAAAGTTTTAAATTTAGTGAAAAACATATAATTAAATTTCGTAGCATTCTCTAGGGAGGGTAGATTTTCAAGGCCATAGAATATTAAAATAAGCATGGTTATTTTTGTTCTAGGGCATTAGGGCGAGTGCTATTTTTCTTTTATCTTCTTTTAGCAGTTAAAATTCCACCACATTTTTCTCTCCCTTCAATCCAAGACAACTAAACACATCTTTTTGGCTGGAATTTTTGTCAGCTTGTTGCATCCTGAAGGGAATCTTATCCCTTTTTACACACGGCTGGAGTTAGCAGAAGCTAACAATTGATAAATGATTAGAATATAAGTAACTGAAAAACTGGCAAAATGCCACAGGAATACATTCCCTTAGAGAAAAATATGATATTCTAGAAAAGAAACCTGTCAGAGCCAGTTGTCCCTGTTCCTTAATGGAGTAGGGGGATTTTATTTCCTGCAACTTTCTTCTTGTTTTGTGAAAATAAGATTTTAATTTGTGGTAAGTTAAAATGAGAAGTTAGCTTGTTGACATTGCTAGCTAGCAGAAAGAAGCAATTACTCAGAGATGTAGAAGGTATAAAAATTATCTATAAGGCCTTAAAAGGGAAGTTTGTTCTAGAGTATGAAATTTATACAAGAGTGAATTCGAACCCATGGTTTGTATAGCGGACAGGTAGAACTAGTCTTAACCAGTTACTGTAGAGTTCTTATGAGAATGGCTAAAATTTGGCAAAAATTCTTATGGCCTAAACTTGGTCCATAACTACTCTGCATAACCAAATTTTTAATTTATGACTGAGGATGTCCCAAAGATTAAAGCACCAAGGATATTTAAAATATTTTTAAATACGTTTTAGAATATAGAAAATTCTAAAATTAAATTTTTGCCTCCTGAACCCATCTAGGATCTATTCTTACTTGAAGACCACGACTTTCTAAGGTTTTTCTTTTGATTCTAATAAAAGTATAAAGGTTCTAAGGCTGTACCACATTTTCATCAGTGCTGCCACCTTCAATTATAAAATAAAGTAAGCAAAATTTCTTAGTTAAAATTGACAACGTTGTTTGTCTTTACAGTTAAAAAAACGATATGTTCATTCCCAAAGATAAGTGTACCTTTGAAAGAAAGCTGCATCTTTTCAATCTGTTGATGACATACTGTTTTAGCTTATTTTTGGTGAATTTTTACCCGCGCTTCTTGTTTTCAAATTTAGCATCCAATACTACCAAAAATTGCATCCACTACTACTGCTTGTGAAGATTTTTTTTTCCTAAAACTGAATTCATGATTTTCCTTATTTTTGAAACATGCTTCCTTATCATGAGACCAATTTAACCGATCAGGCTCCATTTTCACAGTCTTTAGTACTTTAAAAATTTATTCTTCATCGGATTTTTGAATATATTGAAAGTAGCACTTCCAGACATCCTCGCGATCTTAGGTAAATTATATAATTCTTTTTTTTTGCAAACAAAAGCAAAGAGTTTACGTAGTTTTTGTTTGTAAAAGCTTAACATGAACAGGAATTATCGTATACGAGGGGGGCTGCCCCCTCATCAACCCCCATTCTTTAAGCTAAGGTTTTAATGTACTTTAACACACATCTTATCCCAATTGAATTCCTCTTATGTTTGAGCAGTCATTCTTAAGGAATTAGGACAAAAAGCGAACTTTAAAGTAAAAAGTGACGGTTGAGGAGGGGGTAGTCCCCCTTATGTTTGGAATAATTTCTGTTCGATAAAAGTCTTCCTGTTGCTCTTCACTTTCATTTGAGAAAAAAAAAATCATTTTGTTAAATTACTCTTTCTTTTAATATCCCACACGGAGTTAATCTAGATGCGATGTTGGCTACAATCCCTCAAACCCGACGTCAAATTTTGACTTCTGCACAGAAAAGCTTCAAAAAAAGGCGCTCACTAAGTGAAGCCTATTTACTTTTTGGAAATAATTGTATATATATATATATATATATATATATATATATATATATATATATATATATATATATATATATATATATATATATATATATATATATATATATATATATATATATATATATATATATATATATATAAAAATATAAAAAAAAAAATATATATATATATATATATATATATATATATATATATATATATATATATATATAATATATATATATATATACACACACACACACACACACAACACACACACACACACATATATATATATATATATATATATATATATATATATATATATATATATATATATACATATATATATATATATATATATATATATATATATATATATATATATATATATATATATATATATATATATATATATATATATATATATATATATATATATATATATATATATATATATATATATATATATATATATATATATATATATATATATATATATATATATATATATATATGGGAGTTTAATTCCTGTTTCTAACAGTATACAAATCCGTATCCCCCATCCTTTTGGTCAAAAATTAGACAAGTTTTCTCAGGCTCGTAACTTTTACTGAGTAACTTTAAACTAAATGAATTTTAAACATTTGCAATCACTATAAAAAGCAGATTCTTCTTATGTATAGTTTTACCTAAACTCCATATTACGGTTTTGGTCAAAATTGGAGCGGATCGTTCTTTACTTACAGTTCGTTACTTTTAAGTGTTTAATAAAACGATAGCAACTATGATTGCTTTGGCATTTCAAAGAATAGAACCTTATCGTTTCACAAAACTGAACACGCTTGTGTTCTGAACACTGAAACACAAAAACTGAACGTCATAATCACGCTTGAAGGGACGATATAGGGACAAGGAAAACGATGAAAAAGAACTAGAAACGTTGATGCAATGTCCATCTATCTTGAGCAGAATTAGATAGATGCTTATATCGAGTCCCTTTTCAGACCGTGTCAAAAAGATGTGTGGTAATACGTCTCTTAAAGATGTATCGGACTTAAAACCAACATTCACCTACTTACAATATAACATATTGCAATTTAATAATTGTATATATATTTTTTCTGCAATTTTTTAAGCATTGCTTTCATCTACAAGGACTTACAGGGAAGTTTGTCACAGAGTACAGGATTCTCACAAGAGTTGATACAAAAGGCTCTATTTATAGCGAGCAGGTTTATTAATGTCCAAGTTTTCTGGCGGTTCTGGGCTGCGACAAGTGGGCTCAAGCACTTCTGCCTCCGTCCCTAAGTCCGTTCAGGAAGTTTTAGGTGCACCTCAAAGTGGTGGAAGGATGGACCTCTCTTAAACTGCCTAAACCAGCTTAAGAGTGCTAAGGCACCAGGGTAACCGATGCCCTGGGGAACCGTCGGTCAACAAAATTCCCAAGAAACACCATGGAATAATGTTGGACCAAAGTAAAACAACCTTTGCTACATCATCCCCGGCAAGTGATACGTCAAGGCGTCTGGCGACCGTGGCAAAAAGTGGGTGAGTCTGTACAACAACAACATCGTTGAAGATGATGAAGAGGACTTTAAGAATTGCGACCTGGAAAGTATGTTCACTAAAATGCGACGTGATGCAGGCTTTTATAGCCTAAGAATTCTATAAATACAAGTTCAAAATAGGGTTAAAATCCTTTTTAATAGACAGTGTATAATAAATTTCACAAAAAAAAAAAACAGATATTTGGTCACATATACAATGACCGTCATCAGTAGTAAGACTGATGTCGGTCACTGTATATGTGACCGAAATATCTGGTATTTTTTGTGAAATTTATTATACACTGTCTATTAAAAAGGATTTTATCCCTATTTTGAACTTTATTTATCGTCATGGAAAGGCAGTGTGGTCTCCAAAATTATCTACAAAGAATTCTACCGACACAGCCTAGACATCCTGTGCCTCACTGAAGCAAGATTGAATGACCAAGTTAAAACCACGATCAGTGACCCAGAAATGGCTGACGTACGACATTTTTATAACTCTTGCTCTAGCGATGGCTCCGGACGTCACGGTGTTGGATTAATCTTCAGTGAGAAGACCGAATTGTCAGTGCTAGACCAGGATCCAGTCTCCAACCGAATAGCGAAGATCCGACTGTATGGACACCCTTTCAAATTGACTATAGTAACAGCGTATGCACCTACACGAGACTCCCCTGACCACCTAAAAGATTACTTCTCTGAAGAATTAAAGGCGGTCCTTAACAACTGTCCTAGCCGAGACTAGATTGTGATTGGGGGGAGGGGATTTCAATGGAAGGTTAGGACCCTGTTCTGACCCAGCAGAACATGGTAGTATTAGACCACACGGACGCGGAGAACGATGTGTGAATGGTACAAGATTGCTTCAGTTTGCAATTCATAGCAAGCTATCCCTTATGAGCACCTTCTTCTAACACAAAAATGATCATAAGTTCACGTGAAGATCCCGAGATGGCCGCAAACTTGAAACACTTGATTATCTAATGATAAGACAAAGATGACGATCCTCTGTCTTTGACTGCAGGGCATACAGAGGGGCAGACACTGTCTTGAAAAAGGTGTCTGACCATTACCTTATCGTAGCCGCACTGCACCAGATACTATCAGCTAAGAGAAGAACACGCCTCGCATAAAAATATGATACAAAGAAGCTAGACATCCCAGCGATTAGGACTGAGTTCGATCTCAAGGTAAGCAATAGGTTCGAAGCTCTCGCCGTCCTCCAAGATTGGAATGAAGATTCGGATGCCATAGAACGATCGTTGTAAAAAATCAAAGTAGCAACACTGGAAGCAGCCTTAAAGATACTCCGAAAACGACCAAAAAAACACAAGAAGTGGTGCACGGTAGAAACACTTTAGGCACTTTCTGACAAGTCAAAAGCTTCCCGGAATCGGGAAGATTTGAAGCTCACAGACTAGCTAGAAGGGAAAAGAACCAATGCTGGGCGAATGTTGCAACAAAACTTCAGGAAGCGGCCAGAAGAAGTGATACCCGTAAGCAATACCCGGTCCTTAAGGACCTCAAGAGAACGGGAAATCTAACGGCCAAAAACATAAAGAAGATGGACGGTACAGTAATAACAGACAGACGAGAAAGAATTAACCGATGGGAAAAACACTTTCGAGAGCTCCCAAATAGACCTAACCAGTTCCTCCCGCCTCCTATACCACAAGAAAGTAAACCTGATCCCTCCCAACCGCAAAATCAGTACCCCACCAAAATATCCCCACCTACGTTTGAAAAAGTAATGAAAGGGATATTATCGCTCAATAGCAATTAAGTGCCAGGAGAAGATGGGTTACCACCAGAGTTCTATAAAGCAAGCCCATCCCTGGCCAGGACACTCATGGAGCTCCTCAAGGATATCGGAAAGAGCGAGTACGTCCCCCAAGATGGGAGGGATGCAACTATCATTCCAGTGTTCATGAAGGGTGACAGGAGCGACTGCGAAAACTATCGAGGCATCTCGATCATGGACAAGACCCAAAAGATTTTCACCATCATCGTCGTCATAAACAGATTTAGAGCCGAAAGAGAGCAAAGAACTAGGAAAAATCAAGCTGGCTTCCACCCAGGAATGGGATGCATGAACCACAATTTTCTCACTTCGGATCCTCCTACACCAGCGCTCTATCCACAACCGAGAAACCATTGCAATTTTTTTTAAATGTTATAGCGGCATTCGACTCGGTACTTCGCCCACTACTGTAGGAAATCATGCTGGAAGACGGAGACCCCCCGAAGCTGGTGAGTCTGATGAAAGCATGCTATGAGAAAACGCGTAGCAACATCTGCGTGTACAGGAAGCTTGCTGAGCTCTTTGAAATTGCCTATGGCGTACGACAAGGCTGCTCAGATTCCCCGATCCTCTTCAACTGCTTAATTGATTGGATCTTCAAAAAATCCGTAAGTTCGGAAGATGGAATCGAGATGACTAGCAATGAGAAGTTAGGGGACCTTGAATACGCAGACGATGGCACACTCCTCGCTGAATTACGGGCCCAAGTCATGGACATGTTGCAGAGAGTGGCAAATAACACTACCCTGACAGACATGGCCATCAGTGTCCCCAAAACCAAGTACCTTTCCACAGATATAAACTCGTCAGTCTCCATAAACGGACAACAGCTTGAACAGGTAGAAGAATTCAGAAGCCTCGGGTCACTGATTAATATCAAGGATGGGACCTTGTGCGAGATCAAGGGCGGAATAAGAAAGGCATGGAGCACCTTTGGCCAACTGCGTAACCCATTATTGTCCAGAAGAGAGATCAGGCTGAAGACCAAACTTCGAGTCTACATGGCGTGTATTCGCTCTATCCTGCTGTATGGATGCGAAACCTGGCTGCTAAAGGCAGAAGAAGAATGCTCACTCGACTTCTTGGACCAGAAGTGCCTAAGAAACATTTGCAACTAAAAACTTAGCCAAAGGATAAGCAACGAGCAACTAATGTAAATATACAATCAGAAGCATTCATTACCCGCTATCGTCAAGAGTAGAAGACTCAGATGGTTTGGGCACGTTATGCGGCACCCAAGTGAGTACGTGACCCGTCAGACCCTTGCATTTAAGCCCCTTCCCCAGTGAAAGAAATGGTAAGGTGGCCAAACTAAATCTTTGCATGCCACAATGAAGAAAGACCTCGAGGCTTCGGGAGGTTTCCGCAAGTACGGACGAAAATGGGATAAATCGTGGTTTGAAATCATTTGCCCCCAAACAGAAGACCGAAGTTAGTGGCAGAATGTGGTCCATCATATCCTCAATGTCGAGTTGGGCTGAACAGCCTATGCCTCGCCACAAGTGCAAGTACAAGCAAGTAAATCTGTCATTATGACACCCTCCAATCCCTAACGGTGATGACTTTTGGTCCTAATGAGGATCGTTTAGGCTTTAACGGCCAGCCAACAAGGACAGTCTTTGGTAATCTGACATCTTTCATCTGCAAAATGTATCCCAGCCTTCTCAACCTTCTGTCATTATAACCCTAGAAGACTGGATTAAACCAAATTTCTCATACATGTTAATGTTTGAGGTAAGGTCAGTCAGTCCGGTATCCGGAACAATCCACAGACTACCTTAACCGCAGCAATGTTATTCTCGTACATAGCGTTAATTTTTAATCTATTTATTTGATATACCATACAAGGATAGGGACTTCGCTAAAGCTATTATATCAGCTGAATCAAACGCATGCTCATAATCTATAAAACTGAGGACTAAAGGCGTTTAATACGCCAGGTACTTCTCAGTTACTAATCTAAAAGTGAAATTCTGCTCGACGCAGCCTCTACCCACCCTGAAACCACGCTGTTCTTTTCTTGAAATTTTATTTACAACATCTTTAAGTCTAAAAAATATCATCGTACTAAGAAATTTACTTACTACAGGAACGAGGCTAATGCCCGTATAATTACCGCACTTAGAGGGTTGATCAGAGTTTTCGTAAAATCTTTAGGAGCTTCCCCCTTTTTCAAAAATCATATTCATAATCTTCAGTAACTTATGTCTAACCTCATAACCCCCCTAATTAAAAAATTCATTTGCCACACATTCAGAGCATGAGCCTTATTATTTTTTAATCTTTTTAGGACTGTCAGTATTTCTTCCTCACAAAATAAACCTTTCTATCCAAAGTGTCACATGCTTTTCATTCTTTTCCATATCTTTTCTTGTAGCTCTATTCCGGCTTAGCACATTCTAAAAATTTTCTGCTAGCCTCCCTTTAACTCTTTCTTTATCACTGATTCTGACCCTGTTCCCATCCTTAACTGGGACAAGTCCAGATTAACTATTGCCTCTCAATTCATTAACATGCCAGTACAATAATTTCTTATTATGCGGTCTGCCTGAATCCTCTCGATTTTTGACAATTTTATCCATGACCTCCGCTTCACACCTCCTTAGTTCATAATTGAATTCTTCTTTTTCTTTACATCCCTTATATTTATATATATCCCTTATACTCCCCTCTATTAAACATTAAATAAAATAAAACAAGTTTTATTTAACTTAAAGTAAGAAGCGACATTAAAACTTAAAACGAACGAGGTTATTCCGTATATGAAAGAGGATGTCCCCTCCTCAATGCCTCGCTCTTTACGCTAAAGTTAGACTATTTTTCACAACTTTTTTTTTAAACAATACAAAATTTTAGCGTAAAGAGCGAGGCGTTGAGGAGGGGACAGCCCCTTTCATATACGGAATAATTTCTGTTCGTTTTAAGTTTTGATGTTTCTCCTTACTTTCAGTCGAAAAACTTTTTTTTTAATTTCTTATCCTTTTGTTTTAATAGTGCTGGGAAACCCGGTGCCCCCTTCATAGCAATGTCCCTTCCCCCATAAGAAATTCCTCCGTGGAAAGATCCTCCCAAATAACCCCCTACCCATCCCCCCACAATCAGAAAAAATCCCCCTTGAAAACGTCTGAATACTTCCCAATAACCAATACTATATGTAACGTAAACATTGGGTAAAGTTCATAACTTTCAGCCCTTCCCCCGAGGACTTTGGGGGATTCAGTCATCCAAAAAAAGACATAGTTATTATATTTTCAACGATGCTGAACAAAATGGCTATATCAAAATTTTGATTGGGTGATGGGAAAATATGAGCGTGGGAGGGGACCTAGTTGCCCTCCATTTTTTTGGTCACTTAAAAAGGGGCCAGTAGAATTTTTAATTTTCGTTCAAATGAGCGCTCCCACAATATTCTAGGACCGCTGGGTCGATACGATCACCCCTGGGGAAAAAAAAACAACAACAAAAAAACAAACACGTATCCGTGATCTTTCTTCTAGCAAAAAATACAAAATTGCACATATTTGCAGATAGAAACTTGAAACCTCTACAATATGGTTCTTTGATACGCTGAATCTGATGGTGTGATTTTTATTAAGGTTCTATAACTTTTAGGGGGTGTTTCCTCCTTTTTTCGAAAATCAGGCAAATATTTTCAGGCGCATAACTTTTGATGAGTAGAACTAAACTTGATGAAACTTATATATTTGAAATCAGCATTAAAATTTAATTCTTTTTATGTATCTATTGGTATCAAAATTTCGTTTTTTAGAGTTTCGGTTGCTATTGAGCCGGGTCGAACTTACAGTTCGTTACCACGAACTGTTTGAAACATCAATAACAGCCAGCGTTCCTATATACCCGAGTATCTTGTATCGATCCTGTTAGTCTTCGGTTTACTATTACATAATCAATAAGGTTAGCTGTGTTACTATTATGTGAATACTTTTTTAACTTATGACCAAGCATTGTATTGCTTATAACTAGATTGCTATACCTACAAAATTGCAGCAGCGTGTAACAATTATTGTTTTCTATTTCTACACCAAATTTACCTAGGCTGGGATACCATCTATCCCTAATTCTAACATCCTGGGCATTAAAATCCCCTAAAAAGGGTTACTACTATCTTCATCAGTCAGTTCTACAGGGGGCATATACAAGCCTACTCAGACTGTTACTCTGCACTTTTTAGTTATAAGATTAGCGATTAGCATTTTATAATGCCTTCCCAACCTAAGAAAGACTTAGAAGCTTCCTTATTCTTCATGAGCCCTACTCCCTGTCTATGCACCCCATCCTTCCTACCTCAGTAAACACATTCTATAATTACCTAATTTCATGTTTACTACCCATAGGATATTTGTTTCTAAAAATCCTAATAAGTCTATTCTCCACTGAGTTCCAACTCTTAACAGTCACATAAAACCTCTTTAGAATCAGTGTGTTACACAAATATAATTTTTTTTTCATTTGGTTTCACCCTTTGAATTTCGGCTTCATCAACTTTCGCCCACATTTACAATAATAACAATAGACAATAAAAGAATAAAAAAAAAGGTACCAAAAGTCTCAAGTCTTTTCAACTAGGGTGACGTTTATTTTTAATAATCACACAATGCTTTTTTTTAATCTGGCTATTCCGAAGACTTAAAAATTAGCTCTTCATCTGATTTTGCCCCTTGAATTTTGGCTTCATCCACTTTTGCCCATATTTAAAATAATAGCAATAGACTACAAGAACAAAAGAAAAATAGACAAAACAGAAACCAAAAGTTTCAAGTCTTTTCAACTAGGGTGACTTTTATTCTTAATAATCACATAATGCTTTTTTTTTAATCAGGCTATTCCGAAGACATAAAAATCTGCTCTTCATCTGGTTTTGCCCCTTAAATTTTGGCTTCATCCGCTTTTGCCCATATTTAAAATAATAGCAATAGGCTAACAGAACAATAGAAAAATAGACCAAAAAACACCAAAAGTCTCAAGTCTTTTCATCTAGGGTCACGTTTATTCTTAATAATCACATAAAACCTTTTTTTTTAATCAGGCTATTCCGAAGACTTAAAAATCTGCTTTTCATCTGGTTTTGCCCCTTGAATTTTGGTTTTATTGACTTGTGACTATATTTAATTTAGTAGCAATAAGCTAATATAACAATATAATAACAGACAAAAATGATACCAAAAGTCTCAAATCTTTTCAACTAGGGCGGCACTTACTCTTAATAATCACATAGCACCTTTTTTTTAATCAGGCTTTTCCGAAGACTTAAAATCTGCTCTTCATCTGGTTTTGCCCCTTGAATTTTGGCTTCATCCAATTTTGCCCAAATTTAAAATCATAGCAATAAACTAACAGAATAATAGAAAAACAGACAAAAAAGACACCAAAAGTCCCAAGTCTTTTCAACTAGGGTGACGTTTACTCTTAATAATCACATAATACCTTTTTTTAATCAGGCTATTCCAAAAACTTAACAATTTGCTTTTCATCTGGTTTTATCCCTTGAATTTTGGTTTTATCGACTTGTGACCATATTTAATTTAGTAGCAATAAGCTAATAGAACAATATAATAATAGACACAAATGCTACCAAAAGTCTCAAATCTTTTCAACTAGGGCGACACTTGCTCTTAATTGTCACATAATACTTTTTTTTTTAATCAGGCAGTTTTGAAGACTTAAAATCTGCTCTTCATCTGGTTTTGCCCCTTGAATTTCGGTTTCATTGACTTGTGACTATATTTAATTTAGTAGCAATAAGCTAATAGAACAATATAATAATAGACACAAATGCTACCAAAAGTCTCAAATCTTTTCAACTAGGGTGACACTTGCTCTTAATTGTCACTAAGACTTTTTTTTAATCAGGCAATTCCGAAGACTTAAAAGCTGCTCTTCATCTGGTTTTGCCCTCTGGCGAAACCAGATGACCAGAAACACTGGAAAACCAGAAAAAACAATTTTGCCCTCTGGCAAACTTACAGTGAAAGCAACCGAGATAGGCCATTGAATAATAGACAAAGTCACCAAAGTAAGCAAACTATCTTTTCTTTTTTTTTGGGGGGGGGGGTCTGAATGTATCATATTATCTGTCGGTACTGCAAGGGACATACTTTTTATTACCGTAAGGTCAAGATTAAGGAAGTATGTGTGCAGAATTTAAGGAATTGAAAAAACAATCCTTACTGCCCTGCATTTTGTGCCTTGGTGTCAGTAGAATTTTCTCGTCGTAATTTGTCAAATTCTATGAAACACAGGTCGAGCAAAGAAACATGGGGTAATGACGACGAAGGAGCCAGATGTTAACAAACTAACAAAAAAAAGAAGAAAAATGTAAGGACAAATAAAGGAAAAAAAGTTGTATATTGAGTTTAGAGAGGGAATGACTGTCTCCTTCGCAGTAGGTAACAGCTGATATGTTACTATTATGAGGAGCTGCTGTCCATTGTAAGATTTAATAAGTCCGAACGAAGCGAGAAATGTGAAGGGAAAAGCTGCAATAACATTAGATGTCGTAAAAAAAACTTCTTGCTCTCATAAGCTATCGTGACAAATTGACTTTCAATATTTAATTTACTGAAAGTGAAGACGGAAAGATAAGTGTTGTTTTATAACATGACAATTTTTTCACTCTTGTTGTAGAAAAATCTCGCTGAAAAAAAAAGTCAGTTTCATGAGAATCATCCGCTAGAAAAAAAACCTGAACTATAGCATGAGTCAAAAGTATTCGACAGATGGCAAATTCTTCTATTAATTTTATTGTTATGATTATTTACATGCATTTTGTGTGACAGGCTTTGAAATACGTCTATTAGCTTTAAAATTATACGAGTTGCATAATCCGTCGAAAGCTACTACCCCTGTAAAGTTATTGCTAACATTAAATTTCATTGTTTTTAATCCTCTTAAGAATAAAAAAAAAATGCAGATGGAAGGTTTTACTTGTCTTAATTTATGTAATTGACATGTGTCCATAACATCTAGTCAATCATGGTTAGTACAACGTATACAAGTCAGGTTATACAATGGGTAGCTGAGGCCAGTATTTCTTCGGAGTATTTTCACAATCGGAGTAAGTCGGTTTCGGGTCCTCACAAACGATTATACCCTGTTTCGTCTGCCTGACGGGATTGAATTCAAACTTTCAAGAAAAGCTTTTTGGGGGGAGGGGGAGGGGGCGGGGATAGGATGACTTATAGTCTATTATTCATGACGATATCCGACTGACTATGTTTAGGGAAGCGGGCAAAATGATCACGCTATGGTGTTTCTTACGGTTGTCATTTGACAGGTTCATTTGTACTTATATGAAACTGGTTCAATGTATTATTGGTAGATTCAACTTTGCTTTAAATTAACAGTAGTATCAAGCGGAAACAGTGGAAACCCTGAAAAACTTTCAAAAAATATTTTTTTCTAATTGCTGAAAATTGCCCGCTTTGGTTTCTAATTTTTTTTTTCTCTTCTTCGTTTTCTTTCGTTTTTTTTTCGTTCCGTTTCTTTGAACGTCGTGCATAGCTGGTGTGAGCACAGGACGTATTATTTTGTGGTTTTAAAATTAATTCTTTTACAAATACATTTACCGTTGATTTTTGAATTAAAATCAAGTTGCCATCAAGCCATGGATAGGCCTACTGTCTGTAGGCTGTTTGTTGTATTGAAAAAATATATTTTATAGCAAACTAGCTGTTAGATAAATTCCAAATACTCTAAAAACAACTTAACACGTAGGTTTATTTGAATATATTCGTTTTGAAATTTTAACACCACTGCCCCAGGTCGTAGGCTGAAGAAGAAACCTAATACTTGAATAGTTAAATACCCACCCCAGCCCCATTTTTTCCAAAATTTCTGGGTCTTCTTATTCAAGTTATCTAATAATTGATTTATTATTCCCTCCTCGCTTAAAAAATATTCGTACGTGCCTGTGCAGACTGTGCTTCTGCATACGCACATATACCTAGAGTGTGATAAATAAGCACGTAAATCGAAACTCATTAAAAGAATTCAGATGCAATATGTGTCCCCTAGCATCTAGAGCTCTTCAGATTCCGAGACAACTCACTGCTTTTGTGCTATTAAACATAATTGTTTTTTGGCCTTAATTATTCCATTTCTCATATTTGTAAAAGAAAGTAATTCAACGAGAGGCCAGCGTAGAGTTGGCACGGACAAGAAAATATACAGTTCAATCTGTTGAATCTTCCATTCCGTAGGGACAGTCTTTTCCTGAGAGCCCTTCTAGTTCTTTCAAGTATTTATTTTTCCCTCGCAGTTCTTTCATTATCAGTACCCACTCTAAGTCAAGGAAAAGTTCCTTTTATTTTTCTGTTGATTTGTCTTTCACAAATCTTGACATGACGAGAGAGAGAAACTCTTTCTACTCAACAAGTTGATATTTTCAAGTTTTTCAATGATATTTGATATGTCAGTAGAGTTTTTCTTGTGAATTTCCCCTTTATGGGGGGACATTCAATTTTTCCCTAGAGAAATAATAAAGCAGACCTCTTTCTTGATGCTTGCCTAATTAGACTAAAGGCTTTGTTCACATTAAAAATCTAATACTGCTAATTGACTGCTCAGTGGAGACGTACCCTTTAGAGTAGACATTTACTAGAAGGTCTTAAATTTAAAATATGTTTCTTCCTCGTTCCGCAGCTGTTTCATTTGGAAAGAATAAATAAGAATGAGACCTTCTTCGAAGAACTTCAAATTGTGCAATGCTAATCGTAAAGACAAGAGAAAAAAACTTTTCCCCAGGAGTTATTTACATTTCTGGGAGAGAGGGCATTCCAAAGAGCTAATTCATTAAATTAAAAATAAACTAGTGCATTTAAATGACGGGAAAATGCGAAAAATTTTATATTGTGATTTTTGAGGGGTGGTTATTTCAATTAACCCCCCCCCCGTCTGTGTACGAACCTGATCTGCAAGCATAATTTTGGTGTTCATCATGTATACCACAGCTTTCTCCAAGTAACCATTTGGCCGTTATGACAGCCTCTCAACAGCTTTTACAAAAAAATCCAAAATGTTTAAATTTTTAAATGTTTAAATTTTAAATGTGCCAAAATGTTTAAATGTTTAAAAATCCAAAATGTTTAAATGTTTAAATTTCATGTCCATTTATTAGCACACATTAACCAGTTTTGTCTATTTATTCAACTGATCTCTAGAATTATTAAGCGTCAAGTTCTACTGTAAACCTAATTATAAATTAGAATCATAAGCATTAGAACACCAACAAACTGTTAGAAAATTTGTAATTTTCAACAAATTTTCAATTTGTAATTTTTTGAAAATTTGAAAATTTGTAATTCGACAACAGAAATAATCGTGAGAAATATGGTAAATTAAATTTACACTTCTCACTTGCTTAGTTCTTTTTTCTACAAGTTGAATTTTGACTTGGTCAGTTTCGAAAGAGGAAATTTGTATTTACTGGTCGCCTTGTAAACATGTCTAATGGAACATATAAAAAATTGGACAGGCAACTGACTTTGGCAGCTGCTCAGTAGAAACCATGGACATTTAAATTTGTAAGTTTTTTTTTTCACTTTAAAAGTGTATATTTTCTGAAAGTATTTGAAGCAGGCAAAAGTGACTATTTACTTCTGCTTTCCTAAGGATTATATATTAGCAACACCTGGATATCTAAACAAATATCGTGATTAGCCAGTGTAATCTAAGAAATTATTTACCTCTTAAACATCAAAATATATAAAAAAGCAAATTTATAAACTATCAGAAAACAATTTCGTGTTGAAAAAAACTATCTTTCTTTTTTGTGAAGAGATAAAATAATCTAAACAGGATAGAGCTTCGCAGCCTTAACCCCCCCCCCCTACACCCTTTCGAAAATTGTCTGCGCATACCTGCATTGTTGCAAATTTATATGGGATCCCAGACTCAGGCCTAATGATCAAAACTTGGGACTATTAAATTTAATTCCGTAAATCAAATTATAAATATAGAGAAAGGGGCATCTTACAAAAACAAAAGCTTTCAATACAGCGACCTTCCAGAACCACATTCCTTTTCAAAAAAAAACTCGATCCTTTTAATTTATGATAAATCCATTTAATATGGTTCTAATGTTGCACGATAGATTTAACCTTAATCTTTAATACGTGGAATAGATACTACCATTCTTAATTATGTTTGCAGACTCCTGATCTTACTTATTTGAACTAAAAAACTTATATTTTCATATTATTTTCTCATTAAAGTAAAATCATAATATTTCGTACCATAAAAACAAACAAAATTTGAGGCTCAACCGTCTTAGTAGGTCTTGTTGACAAATGTGTACTCTCTTTAAGCAAGTAATTTTGTATCTATGTATTTATTAAATAGAAAAAAACAAGTTTTTTCTAGTGAAAGTAAGAAGCAATATTAAAACTCGAGACTAACAGAAATTATTACGTATATGAGGGGATTCGGCCCATAGTCAATACCTCGCTCTTTACGCTAAAGTTCGAATTATGTTCGAATCACAAACCCCTGAATCACAAAGGCCGTTTCATTAGAATAGATAGCTTTTTTGAAAGTACTTAAAAAACCCTTAGCTTAAACAGCAAGGTCTTGACTAGGGGGCGAACCCTCTCATATACATAATAATTTCTGTTCGTTTTAAGTTTTAATGTTGCTCCTTACTTTTAGTTGAAAAAAACTTGTTTTTTTTTAAATTTAATTTCTGATCGTCTTTTAAATAATACTGGGAAATCCGGCACCCCCTTCATATAAATTCATATAAATCCTCCATGGAAATATCCTCCCACGTAACCATCTCCTCCACCCCTCCCCAAGAGAAAAACATCCCTCATAAAAACGTCTGTATACTTCTCAATAACCAATACTATATGTAAACAATGGGAAAAGTTCATCACTTGCAGCCCTTCCCCTGGGAACCGAGGGGGAAGAAGTCTTCCTCAAAGACATATTTATTAGATTTTCGACTATGTTGAACAAATTGGCTATCGCAAAATTTTGATCAGGTGACTTCTGGAAAAATGAGTGTGGGAGGGGGCCTAGTTGCCCTCCAATTTTTTTGGTCACTTAAAAAGGTTACTAGAACTTCTAATTTCCGTTTGAATGAGCCCTCTCACGATATTTTAGGACCACTGCATTGATGCGATCACCCCTGGGAAAAAACAAACAAACAAATAAACACGCATCCGTGATCCTTCTTCTGGCAAAAAAAGAACAAAATTCAACATTTTCGCAGATAGGAGCTAGAAACCTCTACAATAGGGTTTTCTGATACGCTGAATCTGATGGCATAATTTTCATTCAGATTCTATCACTTTTAGGGGGTGTTTCTTCTATTTTAAAAAAAAAGAAGGCAAATTTTTCCAGGTTCTTAACTTTTGATTGGTAAGACTAAACTTGATGAGACTTCTTATAAATTTGAAATCAGCATAAAAACCCGATTCTTTTGATGTGTCTACTAGCATCAAAATTCCGTTTCTTAGAGTTTCGGTAACTATTAAGCCGGGTCGCTCCTTATTTACAGTTCGTTACCACGAACTATTTGATATATGTTTTCTCGACAAACGGTTCCATGATTTTTGAAAATTGGCACATTTAGATTTCCTGGCCTGAAAAACGATCTAGATAGGTCACTAGTTAGAGAAAATTCGTCTACAGTCTTAATTTTGGAAAAACACTTTCATGCAAATGACGTCACATTGATCAATTTTCATATTGTAATTTAAAGAGCAAATTATGTCATTTTTCCCATGGCTGGAATCGTTTTTGACATTGAGTCGCATGCAAAATTATACAAGATGACGAATGACTCCTATCAGCTAAAGTAAAAGGCGATAATAAGAATCCCATTGAACTGCAAACGAACATGTTGAAAACGAATCTGCAGTTAGGAGACAAATCGAAATTGCAATGGGATAAAGTAACATGCCATTATAGCGTCTGTGAAGGATAAACAGGAAGGAGAAATTGAATTCATATCAGAATTTCTTAATTCAGCTGTAATTGCTGATTTGTCATCCTATGACTTAAAATTAAAGAATAGCACGATAATTATGAGAATGCGTAGTTTAGGTTTAGATTTCAGAGGGCATATACAATGGAACATACATAATTGTTACTAAGTTATATAACAACGCAATTAAAGCGAAAATTTAATTACTGGGGAAAAGCTGGAAAAGAAACATTTTGGGTATCTAGGACATCATGAGAAATTATACAAGAGGGTGAATGAATCCGAACAGCTAAAGCAAAACTAATGAAAAAATATCTGAGATAATGATGAATGAAAATTAAGCACAACGAGATCTGTGGCTAGGAGACATGCGAAAACAAGCATCACAACAAACCACAAATGATAATGATGGACACCGAAGTCTTCCGTTAAAAGGATGGATAACGAAAACTGATTTTTAAAAACAAGTGATGATGAGGATCACATCGAATCGTAAAAGGAATCTTCTGTTAGAAGAGAAGCAACAGCGAGACTCACTACGAATCCCAAGACAATAAAATCCTATAAAATGTATGATACTGTGGAAGCACAAACAGGAAGATGGAATGAAGTATCTGCTAGAATTTCATATTTCGACTGAAATTGCTGATTTGCCACCTTCCGATCTAAAACTAAAAAACAACACCATAATTATGCTAATGAGTAATTTGAGAATGAAATATATACAAGCCTGCCGGGAATATACAAGCCTGCCGAGTGCAAGGGCTCTAGCGAAGCTCGGACTTCTGGGACTTTAAAATAAACAAGCAATTATAATGGGCTCTTAGTTAAAATATATCTGAATAAACATAATCATTCAGATAAGTAAATTCGTTTTCCAAAATTATCTCGATACCCAAATATTTTTGGGTAATCAAAACTAGTAAAAGATAGTCTGTGGTTGAACTCGGAAATACCAGAAAGGTCATCAAACTGTTCGTGGTAACGACTTGTAAGTAAGGATGGACTCCGCCCGATAGTAACTGAAATTCTAAGAAACTGAACTTTGATAATATTTGATGCATCAAAAGAATTGGCTTTTTATACTTATATAAATTTTATGAAATTTTAATGCTACCCACCAAATGCAACAAGCCTGAGAAATTCGCCTGATATTTGAAAGAAGGAACAATTATCAGAAACTAAGTGACCTTAAAGAAAATCCAATCATCAGATTCAGCATATTAGAGAGCCACACTGTCCAGGTTTCAAGCTCCTATCTAGAAGAATGTAGAATTTGCATCTTTGCCAGAAGAAAGATCACGGATGCTTGTTTATTTGTTTTCTTCCTAGGGTTTTAGTATCCAACCAATGATTCTAGAATTTCGGGAGAGGGCTCTTTTGAACGGGAATCAATTTTTTAGTAACCTTTTAAGTGACCAAAAATATTGGAGGGTAGTTAGTTTCCCTCCTATCCCCGATTTTTCCTCAATTACATTCGATCAAAATCTTAAGGCTGCCATTTGATTCAGCCTTAACAAAAGATCCAATAACTATACTTTTGGGGATGAAAAGACACCCAATAGCCCCTGGGGAAAGGAGTGTAAGCTACGCAATTTACCCCTGGTTTGCATACAATATTTGTAATTGGGAAATTTACGGAGGTATTTGGGGGGATTTTCAACGGGAAGAATTTTCTGTGAGGAGAAAAATTTCCAGGAGAAAGAACCATCTTCATAAAATATATACAGTGGTAAGTTACAATCCTCGGTCAAAATATTTCTCTTTTTAACAAAAAAATACCTAGGACGTACCTATGCAGAAAATTTAAATTTCGTGCAGTTAGACGAACAAATAAACTTTCAAATTGGGATAAATACATTTATTTAGACAGTGAAAAAACAGGTACAAAAGTCCAGATATTTCGGTCACATGTTTTTTCACTGTCTAAATAAATAGATTTATCCCCATTTGAAAGTTTATTTGTTCGTCTTAGAAAGGCAGTTTGGTCTAAGAAAACAACACCTAATTTAAGGGTGTTATGTCGAAAATTCCTGCAGTTAGCTATATCCATTGGTCCAAATTATTCTTTGTTTCAAATTGAAATTACCAAAGTAGCTTCCATAAAAGAATACTATCTCAAGATGACAGATATCACCAGTATTATATAGATGGGAAGGAAGAGGGGTATATCGGCTATAAAGGTTGTTTGCTTAATGTTAATCTGTTTTTTTGTTTAAAAAAAAAAAAATCTACCCTTTAAATTTTTGCAAATGAGACAAAGTCTCAAATTTGTTAAGATACAAACACAAAATAGATACTTGAAAATAGAAATAGAAATCATAGGGAAAATAGAATAAAAGAAATAAAAGAAAAAATAAATAATATATAAAAGTAGAATACAAAATAGCCTAAAATAAAAAAAGAAAAAAAGAAAAAGAATAATCAATTAAAATATAAGAAATTAAATAAAGAATAAGAATAGAAATAAAAAAACAAGAAACGAAAAATAGATAGAAAAATAGAGGAAGGACCAGAAGTATGAAATTGAACTGAAGGGAAAATTGGGTTTACAGGCTGTTGGGTACGATTGATGACACAAACAAGAACCATGTGGTATAAAAACGGGACCAGTAGCATGAAGCAACCCTGAAGACAGGATCCAGTGCATAGGTTGTCGGAGGTACTCCTTTGTAAACAAACAAACGAAAAGTGTGCAAGCCCTTGTCATAAAGTAGGCCTACTGAAATATTTGTTCAATGTTGTTTTTTAGTTTTTTTCAATCGTTTCTTTTTTATTTTTCTTCAGACCAGCGCAGTACTATTTACCACCTCTAGTTTATTATGAAAAACAAATTCATCAGAATAATCGTTGAAAAACAAAAAAAAACATTTATGATACCACATTTGACTCTGGACCAACGACAAACCTGAGTATTTATTTTTACTACTTTTTTGTTATATTTCCAGATACCGCTTAGATCGTACCTTACTAAGATTTCTTACAGGATGTAAATTTCCCAATATGTGGATGTTCGTTTGATCCTAATGCTTTAGCTTTTCCTTTATGTTTTTAGACTTGTACAAAACTGAGACTTCACTGAAAACACAAAACCCACGCAAGAAAAAAGGATATCACTTTAGAAGCCGAAAAGTCTTGAATCATAGTGCAGAAAATAACGAAATAATTACTTAGCTCTCAATAGCCTTTCACTTACCATGATATTGGTAATTCTTAGGCATTATATGAACGTCGAAGAAATACGTTTTCATATGGAGTTATCAAAATTACCTAAAAATTTTGGAATCATAAATAAACTTTGTGTTAAAATACAGAAAGAATATTTTTAATTCTTTTAAATTAGCCTTATTTTCGTCAATTGTTTCTTCCTTTTCTTCCTTGTTCTTTTTTTCATTTTTTCGTTTTTCCGTTTCTTCCTTCTTCGTTTTTATTTATGTATTTGTTCTTGTTTTATTCTTCTTTTTCTTTCAGTTTTTTTGTTTATATCTTCCTTCTTCTTATTCTTTTTCTTCTTTTTCTCGTTCAGTTTTTTGCTTATATCTTCCTTCTTTTTCTTCCTTCTTCTATGTTTTTTTTTTCAGGTTTTGTTTATATCAAAAATGCCCGTTTTTGTAGGTCTTGGATAGAAGATTTTTGAGAAAGATATGGTGCTAAATAGCTCACACAAAATTTAGATGACTCTTCATTCGGAAAAACTAAGTTAAAAACTCAGTTAAAGCTCAGTACCTCTACCGAAAGAAGAAGATGACTAGAGGTTGAGTCCCACCAGAATCTTTACACTTGCCGTAATTCTTTTTTTCATACTCAAGCAGGGGTTGCCTCCCCTTTTGATACATTTAGGCTATGCAGGTCTATAGACCTCCCTCTGAAATGAAGTAATGCCTACGGAACTTGTTCCAACAATGACGACTCAGCTTACTTGTAAAGTCAATTTTATTTTCCAGATTAAAGCTTTGTTTTCTCTCTCATAACGAACGATATAAACGGGCTTTCATTTCGAGAGGGTTCCAAATTTAATTTCATTTAGGGGGAGGGGGTTAGCTTTTTTTTCGCCTTAATTACTAGGACTCCCTGGAGAGATAAAATAGTTAAAATTGAACGAAATTTTGTTTCGTCTAGTAGAATTTTAAAATATATTTTATACTGTACTTTTATTAATTCTTAATTTATAATTATACTTTAATCAAACTTTATAATTTAAAGTACAAAAAAATGATGAAATAATAATCGAAATAATAAGATATTAAAACAGTAATAAAATAAAAATAAGTTTAATAAAATTTTAAAATATATTTTATGCTGTAGTATTAGTAATTCTTAATTTATAACCATATTTTATCATATAAAATATAATATGAAATAAAAAAGAAACTTTAAAATGATGACTGAAATAATAAAATAAAAGAAGTTCAACGAAATTTTAAAATACATTATATAGGCTACTGTAGTATTATCAATTATTAATTTATATTTATATTTCATCATATGAAATATAATATAAATAATGAAATAATAATTAAAATAATATAATAATAATATAATAATAAAATAAAACAAGTCTAAAATAATTTTTAATATATATAGAATCCTTCTGCATTAATAATTCTTAATTTCAGTATTGTATCCTAACACATACTTAGTAGGCGAATTGTCATTTATTCAAACATTTATTCCGTTTCCGAGCCTGATGCTGGATTTCCAATTAGAGGGTTATACTGGAGTTTATCTATCTTTTTTAAGAAGATGCTTCCTTAGTCGCCTAAATATCAAATTGTAAAACGTGGGGGAAAAATTGACTGAAGAAAAGAGAACAGAAGCGTGCTTAGAATAAATTAAGTAAGGATCTTAGAAATTTTTATGTTGGAGAAGTTTGGTTAAAGGTGGAAATGTTTTACATTTCAATTCGTTGGTGAAAGACAGAGACTGGTTTTTGAATATAAGACAAGAAGAGACACTTAATATAAGTGATTAGCTTAAGACTAGCAGAATGAATAGAAGATGTGCCGGGGGGATCGCAATGGACCAGTGGTCCTAGTACATCGAGAAAAAGCTCATTTGAATAAAATTTGAATTTTCTAGTTCCCTTTCTTAAGTAGCAAAAGAGATCTGGCCGCAGCAAAGTGGCGTTTTCTGCTATTTAGTGGTTTAAACGAATATTGTTGCCTGGAAAGGACCCAACTGCAATCCGGGGACAATTCTAAGACAGCTCATTGATTTGGAATTCGTTATCATATATATATATATATATATATATATATATATATATATATATATATATATATATATATATATATATATATATATATATATATATATATATATATATATATATATATATATATATATATATATATATATATATATATATATATATATATATATATATATATATATATATATATATATATATATATATATATATATATATATATATATATATATATAGTGTGTGTGTGTGTGTGTGTGTGTGGTTACGCTCCTGCATAGTATATTTTTACAAAAGGATACTAAAAACGCAAAATAACAGTTGATATTAGTTGATCAGTTGAAAAGGATGAAAGTTCGTTTTCCCATCGTTTTCCCATCGAAACTTCTTCTAAATAAATCCTTGTTAGTTTGAAATTGTTGGTTCTAATAACCATAATTTCCCCAGCCAATAGCAGTAACAAAACTTTATTTTTAGTTTTTAATGTTTTAATTAAACGTCTGTTTTTGCAAAATCTCCTGTTTTTGGTTATCCAGTGGTCATTTACAAAAGCATGCAATAATAATATTAGTGTCAACAGTTTTAAATCAGAATAATAAAAACTGAGGGACGCTTCATATTATATGCTGTATTTCCGTTTTAAACACGCATTGTTGCATGCCTGATCTGATGGAACTGACAAGGAGGACAAGAGAGGGAGAAATTTTGTTTATTATTTATTTTAATGGCATTGTTTTATTTCATTCCTGATGGCTCATTCACAATAAAACTTAGCTTATGCCGTAATATAGCTAACGTCAGACCCATTTCTAATAAAACTCATGTGAGCAGCTCAAGACTCAATATGAGTCTTAATAAGACTCAATAAGGCTCAAGACTCAGGCTAATTAAGACGAAAATCGTAAAACCTAAAGGATATATCTGAAACTGCCATACTTATAACATAATTTCCAATTTTAGAGACGAATGACTCCGCCTTTTGAAACCTGGTTGGTTCTTTTATTCAAAATATTAAGCTAGAATAAAAATAGATTTTTTTTTTAGTCACACGGTTTCTTACACTTAGTCTCTCTGTTTTTATGTGACGTTTGTTTTCTCGCGTTAAATTTCTAGACGATAAACTTTTCGCTATCTTGGAAAGTGGTTCGATTACTTTTTCAGTTTACTTCTACTTGCGGTGGGAACCAGATAAAGATCCATCCTGCTCAGCACCAATGGACAATGGGCTGAGTGGCGTTGCCCAACGCGATCTGTCAGCGGCAGGGTTTTCTGCAATCTTTAGATGCTCCTTATTCAAACGACGCCTGCGTCGACAAAAGCCCCCTTCCCATTATTCAAGTTATTCATGAGTGTCTATCACACAGTCTTTCTCTGGCCGACATATCTATGTTTCCAAGTTAGAAGGGGATCACGGGTAAGGACATCGCGGGGTATGAATGCCGGCTGTTCGTCGTAAAGTGTGTAACAGTTGTGTTTTTTTTTTGTTTTTTTTTTGATTACCGAGTTGTTTATTTGGGCGCAGTGCTTTACAATCTGAGCTTTTTATATATGAGATGATAGGCTGACGTGTAGAATATGGCTCAAGCAAAGTTGATTAAATAATTATAGGGTTGGGAGTTTCTTCGGCCTTTAGAGGCTATGTTTTAAAAGCATATAGTAGGATGGATTGAACGGTCACCTCTTACGTTTTCATTTTAATTTTAAGGCTGATCTCATTCCTTTTCCAGAGGGAATCCTTTAAAATTACGGTTGCACACCATACTTTTCTCATTTTACTGCAGCCCTTGCATGAGCCCCTATATCACCATTTGGATCTAGGATAGAGCCGAAGATTACGGTACCGATGGCTTCTGCCTCCAGTTCTTATATGGGCCGTTTGGGAGCTGCCCTGTTGTTTTGGGCCTACTGATCATGAAGCCAGCTTTCTTCCATATGCAGAAACATCCTTAGCCCTTTTCCAAAGCTTCTAAGGACGTTCTGTTCAAGAGGGCTATATCTTCTGTGAATTCAAGGTCCGTGAGGGTAATTGAGCTGTCCGGGCTGACATTTGGATATTATCCAATTCTTTCTGTCTGATTACGAGCCTTTCACAAGTAAAAATAAATTTACACTTATCCTATCAATAATATTGCTGAAAAGGACTGGGTAAAGGGGACATACTTTTTTACTCCCGTACGACGTAAAATTCCGAAGTAAAAAGGCCAGAACATAATTTGCACTTTACTGAAAAAAATATAAATGTTTTTACTTTTATAACTTTAATAAATCAAACAATATTAACATTTTGATTACTAAATATCAGTATATGTATATTAAACTGACAATGCACATTCATTTGTATTTATTTCAGTAAAGTACAAATTATGTTCTGGCCTTGGGAAGGCATAGGGGTTTAGAGCCCAACCTATGTTAATTTCTGCTCGTTTTGAGTTTGAATCGGTTATTTATTGTATTTTCTGTTCGTTTTCGGTTTCATTTATTTATCGATGCTGATTTGTGGTAGTATCCCGCTTGGTAGATTAATTTATTTTATTTTTGCTCATTTTTTTTTGTTTAATGGAGTTCTTCACTTTTCTTTGAAAAACTTGTTTTGTGAAAAAGTTGTTTTAAGTAAATTATGTTCGTTTTATTGACAGAGTCGTTTCAGGGAAAAGGAAACCTATACGATAAATATTTTCGTTTTTTTAAGACTGTATAGTTTGAAATGCTATTTGTATGCAGGAGAAACATCTTCAGCGATATTTAACAACACACACCCTTTAAAAAATATGGACGCAAATAGTAGTGTTTAATTTAGTTTCATACCTCCTCTAGTTGCCCTAAAATGGAAAACTTGATACAATTCGCAAAAAAATCTGTTAACTTTCTTTGATATCTTGGATACACTTAGGCTATTTTGATCTGGTTAAATTTCAAGAGCAGAAGTAGCCCCGAAAGTTTGAACGTAATACCCTCAGTTGTTCTTGGGATAAAGCTGAGATGCCGTACTGGGAATTAGCATTAACACAGTGCAGTTTGATTTAATCCTATGGCAACATTTAGTTTTTAAACATAAAGGCAAATGGAAGGGTGGGCGTGAGAGGGGGATTAGTTTCCCTCCAATCACTTTCGACTATTAAAAAAGCATCAGTCCTTTCTATTTTCAATTGAATGAGCCCTTTTCGAAGTTCCTACGACAACTCCTTCAATACGAACTGCCCTGGTCTAAGCAAAAACAACAACAACAAAATAATACATTATACCGACATCGATCTTTGCCATAAAAATGTCAGTAGAAGGCTATATTATACTCCCACGCGAACCACGTGGTTTATGGTTTTCTCACTGTGAATGAAAAAACAGGAAATTTCTCACTTGGAAAAACAGGAACTTTGTCACATTTATGTCTGTTTTCATGGATGGTTATGTGTGTTGATCGATTTATTTGATGTTTTTATGGATTTTGTCAGTGAGAATTTGAACAACAGAAAGTTTGTCCCGTTCATGGATTATTGAGTCTAATGGGGGCAGGTCAATGACACTTCCTTCTTGTTGTTGCTCGAAGCGAATGTTATGATCCAGAAATAGTATTTGTTGTTGTGGATAAAATTGTTCAATGTTATAAGTTTCCCGGAAACAGCTAGATCACGTGTTTCCTTCTCAGCCAATCAGAGGGCTTGTTTACATATTATCATCAGATGGACTATAAGGAAAGAGTTTTTGCTTGAGTTTTATTAGTCTGTGAATATAATTCAAGGAGTGAGAAGAACAGTTTTGACGTTACTCATTTGGATATATATTTATAATAATGAGTGGAATGTTTACACTATTAGAAGTTGATAGTGGAGTTGATTATAATAATACAAGAGCATCAAACACTGCGGTGGAAATTACGAAAGGATCTCGGCTTCGTCTAGAATGGGATGCAGTATATGCAAGATATGTGATATCCTTGAGCAAATTTAAAATGGAAAATCAATTATGTTTCACCGCAAAAGTTGATATAGCACATGTGAATAGACTTCAATGTGCTTAAATCGCATTAGTGAAACATATTGAAGACAATAAACTCTATCGCTAATTGTACATGCATAGTATTATTGATGTTGTTGTAATTATTCAATAAAATTGTTTCGAAATCGAAAATGTTCCCTTTCTTTTCTGGTTAGAGCTAACGAATCAGGCTCAGTCTAGAGTCAGCAGTCAGAGTGAAAGGACTGAAAAATGAATAAATTTGAGAAAGAGAGAATTAGATCAAATCTAGTGTTCATGGAAAAACATTTGATTTTGGATGACGATTTTCTCGAGTTATATCTTCAACGCGGGATATTCTCTCATGAAACCCTTGACATTGTATTGAAAACTGATTCTCCCCCATTGGACTATTGCTTGAAACTTTTAAAATGTGATTCAAATGCTTATAGTCAATTTATTGATATATTAATTGGAACAAAGCAGAATCATATTGTGGATATACTTTTGAAAACATTGCCAACAGATTACATGTAAAGGGCTTCTCCCTCATTTGAAAGAGGTAACGTTACAGAGTTACTCCTCTCTCTTTCCTCCACTTTGAATTTATGGAGTGATGACGATCAGTTTCGTTTTAGCTGTAAGTGAGTTGACATCGGAAACCAAAAAATGTTCTATATATGTCCATTGTGCTTGTACACTCTTGGCAGTTGGACTCAATGTGAGAATTGCACAATTATTGATGACTATAGTGAAAAGTGTAAATTATGTAATCCTTGTAAATTAGATAGAGCCTATGCAGTACAAATTAAAGGATGTAATTCATGTCTTGAAGAGGTGTGTGACTCTCACCCTAGAGGGCACCTGTGCTCCAATTGTCACAATGATAAATGTGATCAGTGGGAGAATACTTACCCCGCTATGATTGGAAAGAATCCTAAACGTGATTTTAGTTTATTTCTACGAGATTGGTATCGTCGTGGATTTAAATTATTCTGGGAAGAGGAATCTGGTCTACGATTCAACTGTTGGGGTAACAAGACAATCTGGTTTCTACATCATCGCTGTGATGGCACTGCCTGCTATGACTATAAACCAAGGGATTTTTATTTGGCAATTACCGAATGTGATTCACCATTTGAAAACATTGTATGTGATATTGCTTGAAATAGACAGATTGAAACTCGTGAATTTCATAATATGAATGCAAATAGTATCATTGACTATACAAAGAGATACGACAAGAGTGAAGCTACATTGTACTGTAGAAAATATGAACCTGACTTTGCAGTCAATCAATATAAATTGAGAACGAATACAAATTATGGACCGGCATTGGTGGTTCGTGATATGATCCTATACATCGAAGATGAACTATAAAGTAGGGATTTAGCGAAAGTGTCGTAGATATGCATTTATTAATAAACAAGGTAAACCGCATTTTTTAAGTACTTTACTAATTGTTATCTAAGCCCGAGATGAGATAATACAAGTGGGGCATTTCCAAAAAGCAGTAATTCAGACGGGGCGTGGCAGCCTAGAAGTGTAGACAATGCGGGTCAGTCTATTCGTGGCATTTGAACACAAACTATAGTAGCGCATGGAAGCCACAGCTTTTAGTCGTTAGATCCTGCACCCTCTTTCGATTTTGAATAATAGTTTCCCACTGCTCTCAATATAGTTGCTGATGTGAGGTGTGTAGAATGTATAGGGTAGACCAAGAGGATCAAAAAATTCGATATTCTTCACTGTTTGATAGATGCACAGCCAATGACCCGTCAGCACAGTCGACGGACTGCTATTAACAATAATCAAGGTATTGTTTGCGCTTTGAATTTTTCCCAGATAGTCTGAGGGTAGACAATAGGATTTTTACTGAGGTATGTAGGGGTCCATATTAGATACACTGATTATTTGACTCGTATTCATGGCGCCAAGTCTAGTAGAACAATACCTTCAGGAGTGATTTCCCAATAGGTTTCATATTGATTTAGTAAGACTAGGGCAATACTCTCAGCCAATGGGTCGGAAAATGTACACTCTAAACGCACACTCCCCATACGTACTATACTCATATCCTGTGTGCCAGACAAATCTAGTACAATGATACCATGTGTTTTAGCAAACATATCTTCGGTTATACCATTTTCAAATAGTTGCGAATCATGATCTAGGGTTTGCATCGTCAACTCATACAATGTTCTATAGGATTTATGAAAAGATAGATTGTAGAGTGGGATGCCGTTTACTTTGCACACAAGAGATGAAAGTCCAAACATCTCGAATTTATGTGGACATTCAGTCCATGATCCTATTGCACTGGCGCTCATTACAAATGCCAAAGCCAATTTCGAGGGGATTTCGCCATTGATAAAGGATGAATCGGTGAAGGTGCTTGACCCCACGGCAATATGACGCTGATTGGTGATTGTATGAGGAACAAGTAGTTTAATATTGTTGCCATTGGCTCTCAGTTTTTCCACGGCCAAAGCAACAGAACTCATGACCTGTTGTTTGCGTACATGTAGTATTGCTGAGGTTAGGGAGAGACTTACATCGGGATTGCCAGCAAGTTCTTTTCTCAATATGAAATTGGAGGGTGCAAGCGTTAGTTTTATATCCACTTTAACATTGGGTGGCAGCCATTGGGGTATATTAAATATTTCATGATATATTTTTCCAACTAGATTTAACTCACTAGTTGTAGCATTTTTAAGTGCATCTGTACTATCAGTATTAGTAATATATTCATATCCATTGGAAGTGCCTCTCAATTCCTTGTATGACTTGGGTGTCATCAGCATGAATTGCATATAGCTCGTATAATTTGAGAGAACGTTGCTAGTGCTTACCAGCGTGCCATTGATGTAGACACTAATTTGACGAAATAAATTATGTAATATACAATTTTCATAGGATATTCCATCGGCCCGAATTGGCATTGTATTATCGGATTTCCGAACTTTCATTTGTAAATCTATAAATGTGGACGATAAATCTATGAAGTAGTCTTCATTGGAATAAATTTGAAAGTGGATATTGTCGGAGAGGGGTTGTAGTAGATAAAATTGTTCATAGTATCTATGCTTGACACTCACATCAACATTTTCGGCATTGAATAGATTCAATGAGGCGGTTATGGAAGGTTGAGAATCCTTATACGGTAGGTAGGACATTTTAGGAGAAGAAATCTAGTTTTGATCTAGCAATTTTCTTCCTGAGGCTTCTGGTTACACTACGTGTCGGCTTTTTCCTTCTTTTCTTTGACAAGAGGGATGATGTCTTTCGTTTCCGACCTGAGTAGAGACTGATGAGTGATGCGTTGTTTCTTGACCTTTTTAAGCCTTTTCCATTTTGTTTTAATCTCTCGCCAAGGGTTCGCGCACTGGACCTAAGATTTTCCTTATCACTTTTTTTTAAATCCTTGCCAGAGCCCCAATCGTATAGTGTGGAGGATGCAAAATCTGTCACAGCCAGTACAAGATATTTTCTAGCCAGAGGTAGCGAAGAACGAAACAGCTTAGCAAGCCAGCTGCCAAGGCAATAGCCAGACATTGACAAGAGACCCTTGTAATAGCCCATTCCATTGCCCTGTTGTCTTGGACCAAGAGTATTAACATAGCAGTCAATATCAGGACAAGTGAATACCACTTTTTTATTAGACATCTTGTTGTTGAACGATGGGTCGAAAATGGCATGTAATCACAGCCAACCCTTTTGAAATTGCTATGGAATCGCCCAATTCGGTTCTTAGTGTCAACTGACAGAGTTCCAAATAGGAAGTGTTTACGGGAATATACTGAAGATGCTTTATATTGTAGTGATGAATATGTTCTTGATTGGTTTTTCGTTCAAGAACTCTTAGGAGGGGAACATTTGAATCACCAACCCGAGATGTTTCCACAAATGAAGC
This sequence comes from Artemia sp. Qi Xiang Cuo, assembly GCF_049724085.1. Taxonomy (NCBI): domain Eukaryota; kingdom Metazoa; phylum Arthropoda; class Branchiopoda; order Anostraca; family Artemiidae; genus Artemia; species Artemia sp. Qi Xiang Cuo. The sequence goes on from NC_142803.1 coordinate 51,206,267, forward strand.
ATATAGAAATATAAAAGTGTCTGTGGAGAAGGCAGGAGGGTAGTCAGCAAAAATAAAATTAGTGTTTCCGGCACTTTTACCATTGATTATATTGAGCTTAAAGCCAAGAAGATCCTTTAGATTATCGTTTAGGATAACCCTTTCGCTGGCAATAGGTGAACTAAAGTAGATATTACCCTCCTCCTTTGAATAGTTGAAATGAAATGCTCCTTTTTTACGGGCGGAAATTCTTTTATTAATGGAACGACATAAATCATTCATACAGGTGAGTTCCTCGTAGGGTAATTCAATGTATGGATAATCCAACCAATTGATTTTTTGAATTTGTTCTTGATCACCTGGTGGTGGCGGCCAATCATAGGGTCTAATTTTTATTTCATATTTACGATCTTTTCTCAGGATGTCATATGTATTTTTGAGAATATAGTCGACAAGAGCAACTTTATAATTTCCGTCGTCGAATTTGATGGTAGGGGAGAGTTTTTTTCCCCAAAAATCACTTGTTTTATTCAAGTCGTTGTAGAGAGGATCAGAAACATTGGACATGAAAGTCACATAGAAATCATTGGGCATTGTTAATATCTTCAGCACTGACCCAAGAATCAAAATCTGAGTTGTATCCTAGCCATCGAACAAGCAACTGTTTCATGCCCCTGTGAGTACGAGTCTTTAATATCTTTTCAATTTGATAAATTTCACTAGTGTTTCTAACTTTTTGCAGTTTATATTTATAAAAACCACCGAGAATCTCATCATCCTTGGTTTCTCGCAGACGATATGTTATCGGTTTGTTGTCTAGAATTTTGGACAGTTTAAACAGTTCAGTGCTCCATAAATAATTCGCTTTTTCAAAAATATTGGTGGTTCTATTAATTCGAACAGTATCACCAACATTGAATTTCTTCTTTTTTTTCTCTTTTTCACCATTGGAGTATTGCCTTAGAAAAGCATCAAATGTATTTTCACTGTAGTGAACATCCCTTGGTGTAGAGTTGGACAGAGATCGATGGGGTCGTTGATTATAAATCAACATGATTTTATCTAAATCATGAATAAAAGCCGGTGTATTTTTCAATGTGCAATATCTTGAAATTAATAGACGAATCGTTCTTATTAATCGTTCAGCCAATGCAGCCTTTATCGGGCTGTGACTATGATAAAGTATTGTATTGTATTTCAATAGAACATTTTGCACATGGGGATTAACAAATTCACTGCCACGATCTGATTGAATTTTTCTATACGAATCCTGTTCAAGAATACTTTCAATGGCCTGAGCAACTTCAACACCTCTCTTTGATCGTAATGGAATCGCATAGGCATAGCGACTAAAGATACTGATTGCCACTAGAATATATTTGTAGGGTGCATTGTGACGCCGTTGAATTGCGTCTAAAGTTAAAAGATCCATTTGCATTATATGCAGAGGGAAAAAGGTTTTAGTTTGTCGATATTGTTCACTGCGAAGCCTGTGATTCCGATGCAGTATGTAAATTGATTAATTCTCTAGATACTCTTTTGCATTTTTCAATGTGGCGTCGGAGACTTTGGAAAGCGTTTTGGGAGAACTTAAACTTCCCGCTTCACCATCATATTCATAGATGCCTTTCAAAACTTCATCCATTTTGAACGTAAACACGTAGTGTAATGTCCACTCCCCTTTTGCACACTGGTGGGCGACTCAATTCGTCTTCGCTTTTGACTAGCAACCACAGGTGTTGTAAAATCAGTGGTTCTAGTATCTTCAAATATTGAATCTTCTTCTTTTTTAAATGGTGTTGTTGGAGGAATATATTCTGTTAGTTTCTTTAGAATTTTCTTATTGCTAATAAGAATTTTGGGAAAGTTTGATACACACAGAAAGGTGTATAGATTATCGTCAAAGGATAAGAGTCCTTTACGATTCGTCACCATATCACAAATTAAATCAACTAGATTATAACTTTTTCCTTGAATTATAATTCGTTTCCCTGTGCTATCGACTTGAACTTGATGCTCACCTGCAGTTTCCAACATGAGATAGGATAATACTCTTTTACTCTGTTCTCGATAGGAGACTGGCAATAGGTTTCCAATTTTCAATACAATCGAATTCAATTCTTTCTCCTTTGATGCTGCTGTAGAATCTTGAGGAGATGTTTCCTGTTTAGAGGGATCGGTGACGGGTCTCTCACGATAAGGTTTATGTTTGTCCATACGTCGCAATGCATCTTGAAGTAAAAGCAGTTTTTTGTCATCGGCAATATTCTCATCATTAATGAATTTGCTTAGATTGTCTTCAAAATGTTCGATGGGCGAGAGGACAAGTTCAAATGGTGTCAATTTATAGGGTTTTGCCATTCTCTAGAGAAAACTGTTTACAAGTCCTGCAATTATCGGTAGTAAAAGTGTGAAAAAGCTACCGCCCGCTTGAAGGAGCCGTGTTCTTTTTTTATTTTTTACCATTTTTTTTAAAGAAAAGGCACGGAAACGTGAAAGACTTTTCGGTGTCTTTTGTATAAAAACATAATTCAGTTTTAAAATTACATCCGTTAAATTTAATAAAAGTTCAGATATTAGATTAATAAAATCATTGTCAAACCCATGTTTGAGTATCGCCTTCCTAAGCAAGGGGTTTGAAGTGCTTAAAACGGAAAATAAATGCCGTTGTTCGTGTAGTTTCTTCAGTGTCATAATGGCGACTAATAGTCTTTTCTACTGTTCACCGGAATATATACTGTAATTTCATTGTTGAAAATGTCGGTGACTACACGTAGATCCTCGGGCGTGCTCTGATTAAGATCTAGTAAAATGTAACCGTAGGGCTTGCTAGTCGCCTGAGTGTACGGTGACAAAAGAAATTTTGGAGCGCCAGGGTATATCTGCTTATTGAGAGTTATGAGTGAGCTAGAATCACGAACAACTCGATAGATAATAAAGACGGTGCAATTCAAAGCAAGGGTTCGCATACATTTGCTCTGATGAAACAGATTGTGTAGAATCAGAGTAACGGAAATGTGTTCATGGTGGGAGCGAACAGTGAACAGTTGTAGCATTTCCTGTGAGAACTGTTCAATGGATTCAGCCAAATCATCAATAATCAACCACGAGTTCGATTCAATACTATTGAAAACATCAAGTCCCCGTATGAATTGTATTGGTATGGTTGTGGCAATAGCTTTAATTTGATCAAAGGACTCCTTCCAGATACTAGATCAATAGTATAATTGTTTCGTTTTCACCAAAAACATTTTATCGCAATTTTTAATTATCTTAGTTAAAAGTGTTTTTGCACCAGATATCGACGGACCACACAGAAACGATCTGAAGGGTGTTCTAAACTGAAACATGCTGCTGCTGCTGGGGACAACAGTCAGTCTAAAACTAACTGTAAATCATATATGTCCAATGAATAAGTAGTAGCAATAATTTCCCCCATAGATATATCTATTCAAGAACAACAAAAAAAACAATATTCCATGGCAGCATTTATTTCGGCATTGCATGAAAACAAATATTTGTTCAACATGAACTGCTACGATAAAAATAACACTTGTTCAACAAGAACAGTTGACAAAGTTTCTGTTCAACATGAAAACTCTATTTGTTCAACATGAACACGGCAATGATAACACTCTATGCACAATAAAAAAAACACTTTTGTCCATCATCAGCACTTATTGTATTTAAAAACACTTTTTGTCAATCATCAACACTTTTCTGTAAAATAAAATCTTTTAAAGCACTTTTTGTCTTTAAACACATTTATGTACAAAAAAAAACACAAAAAAAACACTTTTCTGTACAAAAACAAAAACAGAAAAACAGAAAACACACTTGAAAATACACTTGGAACAATAGCACAGTTGAACATTACGGTGAATTTAAAGGTGGGATCCCCCCCCCAGGGCCGCGGGGGCCGAAGGGCGGCCGGTCGCGGGCGGGGTCCCCCCCCCTGGGTGGCCGCGGGAAGGGCCCCCCCCCCACTCCCCGGGAGCCGCGATGGAAAAACAATAGTTGTCGTCACTGCTACGGGTTAGTGGATGGGTTAGTGGTGGTGGTTAGTGCTTGGGTTAGATTAGTTGGTTAGGTTAATTTATGAAAGGTTGAGTGGTGGTGGTTAGTGCTAGGGTTAGATTAGTTTATCCAGACCAAGTTGACTACGATTGTCTAAGCATTCAACTCGATCTGAAATACGGTAGTGACCATGAGGTAGGACACTCACACCATTCTCGAGCACATAGACCTTGTCGGATATACACGACATTGCATTCTTTTCCACTCTCACAGTATAATTTCTATACTGTAGAGAGCAAATTGCAAGCACTTGTGCTCTCGGCACCAGGCTACTTTCTACACAGTCTCTGTACACGCTCATGTTAAAATTGCTTTTTACAAAATGTGTAGGCACCCCTTTACACGCCTTCTTTTCATCCCCACTATGAGTTTCCACGCAATAGACTTTGAGGCCCGGGAACACCCCCCTGGATATCAAATCCCTCCCCGTCGCTGATTTTAACATTAATAGTTGGTTGGGGGCTTGACGTTTCACCAGCTTGGGATAGAGTGATGGATTCCAGTTGGTGAAATCCATCCGCGAGCTGATGTGCACCCCCTTTTCTAAATCACCCAATAAATCTTCAGTCCCATTTACCTCTAGCAGCAGATAATCTGTATCACAACATTAAACTTTAACCTCCTCCTCCCGGTTCAGTGGCACAGTACGCAAATTGTAAAAGAACAACACCATGAGCTTTTTTGAAATTTCTAGTACTGAACTGCCACTTGCAATCTTCTTGATCAGTACCACATTTTGCTTTCGCCTGTGTAGAAGAACCATGCCGGTCTCTCTGCTCGTGAACGATGTAAAATTGGGGTCGGCAATAATTCGTGCACACTCTAGAGGGTCAGTCACGACGTCGCAGCGAGATCTATTACGAACGCTTTCACACATTTTGCCAAACGCTGAATTAAGAATGAGCTTATACATTTCCTTCTCCACCTTTTAATTTGCCCTAGAGCGTTTATCGACAAAGGTGTCGATAAACGTTTTCAAATATGGTCGCTGATTGAACTGCAGGACCCTGAGTATTTTGGTGATTTTGAAACCATTGCTCACCATCCAGTGCAAAAGCACATGGTGAACAACGAAATCTCCTTAGGCTCCAAATCAGCAATCAGTTTCTGTTGAGAGGGAGTCCAGTGCATCCCTATATCCTCAACCAATAACCGATTATAGGGACTCAGCGATTCCCTGCTCACGGGCCGATTGATACAGGGAAAAACAAAATCTTTGACTGAGTCGTGAAGCACCAGCGGACTGTGACCGTCAACTTCAAAGAACCATCCTTGCGGCCCATTGTCCTCTACGGTGGTAATGTCGGGGAACTCACAAGGATTCTCAAGCCATTGATAGTTCCCATACGGCAAAGAGTAGTGAGACATTGCCGAGGGGTACAATGAGTTCATGTCCAAGAACACTGCATTTGACTTTGCACCGGTGCTGTTTCGTCCGCTCGGATCGGTTGATAAGACGCGGTCCCCATGAAAAACATACCCACCCCGCATTGAACGCTTTACAAAAAGGTGTCGATCTATGTCGGTGATTAGACCTATTTCATCCCTGCCAATTTTTAAAATTAAATCCATTACTAAATGTGGTGTTGGAATATAATAGCCTATATCTAACCCCAACTCTGAATAGATTTGGTCTATATTCTTACAGACTATATCCAACAGAGTTTGAACGTCACTGGCCAAGTACAGTCTACAATAATCCCACCCATTTTTACAATCCCCCTTGGACCACACCTTCTTGGCAAACTCATACTCCTCGGCAGTGCATTCACTGTTGGTCAGTGAATTGTAAAAAGCTTCAATTGGAGGTAGTTTCACCTCGCTTAAGCGTGCGCCAGAACAGTAATAGTCGTATGCGTATATACCTTTGCAGGTCAACAGCTCATACATTTCACTGTCTGGAAAGTGCTGTTTAAGCAAGGGAAAGCTATCAAAATTGTCGCTTTTTTGCACTTGAATCAATTGACTCAATGCCTTGGGGAAAAAACTAAAGGAATCTAAAAACCTGATTTTATTCCATCACGTATGCCCATTATCCACTACCTGCCATTTCAGTTCGAGAAGCAACAACTTGTCAGCTAATTTGGGAACAATGTTGTAGGTTAATGAAGTATTTACCCATGGACAATCTACTCCACCTCCCTCCCTATGCATGCGTGCCAGTGCCGGTAAAATAAATTTTAAGTCATAGTTAGAGTTGTGGATAAAAACTGGGATGAAAAACTATTGGATAACATTTAAATTACACGATTGATGTGCAACCCCTCTAAAATTACTTCCCCCCGCGGATATTTCCTGCCACAAGTGATTATGATCTCTGACTTTCCCCCTCCCCCACGTTTACCTTTAGTCCCCGTATCCTCCACTATAAACTCCCCCATACAAACCCCACATATTTTTTGATTTTTAATCGTGAGACGATCCTCTGCAGACAACACCATTGGATAATGGGCATTTCTAAAACGAGAAATAGCACCATTAGCCGTGCCAATCAGTTTAGTCAGTGCCTTGACCATGCAATCGGGCCCCTCATCCAATGTTTCTACTATTTCTAACAACCGCATAGTGTTAGAACTATCTCTGTGTGCGTGAGCGTAGGACACTGCAATAACCTGGGGTTCATTGACTCGTTTTGAATATGGGAGATTATTTATCTCCACCAACTTAGCTTAAAAGTCTAAAAATATTTTGTCGCATTGGAGAAAGGCGTTCTGAAAGTTTTTAAATCGAAAAATTGCCCTATCCCCCAAAACTATTTCCACTGTCTGGTATCCGTGCTGTCTGCAATACTTCATATGATTTCGCAACTGTAGATGAGTCAAAAATCGAGAGAGTTATGTTGGGCAGTAGAAACGTTCCCCCCTATTTTTACCCTCCCCCAGACCTCTACTAATGTCGGTAATAGGGTTAAAATGGCCAATTGAATTGGCAGGGTCACTAGGTGGTGTGTATAACAACCAAACCCAGTGTCTGACCAAATCAATTGACGGACTCCTTACAGGGAAAACCATCCCTTTCTTTTTTAAACGAACCCCATCTTCAAATTTAGTGTCATACTGAACCACAGAAACGCCTATATTTAAATGGGCATTAGCCCTTTCAAAAATATCAATGGATCGAAGCGTTACTGGGTATTTCCCCTCTAAACAAGAAAAATCTACATAGGGAAAATCGGACCCATCCTTCCCATGTATAGCCCAATGATCTAAATTCGTCTTGGTAGCGTCATCTGCTAGAGGCTGAAAATCTGATATGAGGAAAGCATATCTGAAACACTTTTGATCTGTTTCAAAACGGATCTTCTGGACACCACGACAACTTACTAGATCTGGATTATATTTTAAAACTACTGTCCCCTCAGACTCTGCCCCCCTCTTAAAATAAAATCTTTCTTAAATTTACAAATATTAATGCTTAAATTTTCAATAAAAAGAACTACTGACCCACTCCCATTTTCATTAAAGTTCTCGAAATGTGCTATAATTTGATTTAGCCAATCCAAGAAAACTCCCCCATAATTTTCTAAATTCAAATAAACCACCCGCCTCTCGGACTGTACATAATGATAGTAAACTTCGCTTTTCCCCTCATTTAAATAGAACACTTTTAGAACAATATAGACCTTAATTGATTCCCTCCCCCACAATTGAATTTGATTCTCCAGTAGTGCACGAATTTTATCTACATAGGCATGCACAATTTCTACAGGGTCAAAAACAAATTTTCCCCCCATTAGCGAATTAAAAGGATCACCAAACGACGCAGTGAAAACAACTATTGCATTTAAAATTGTATTGGTCAATTGAAAATAGGGAAAAGGTGTACCCCCCTCCCCCTCTTGGTTATGATCACCTCCCCCATGGTGGTCAAAAAAAGTGGGTGCATGTTCCACATCAGTTTGTCGAAGTGGAGTCAGTTGGGTCTTGATGGTTGGAGGAGGAGGGTTAACAGTAAAATCATCTAAAAGCTGTACAGAATTCGGGCTCAAGTCTACCAGCTCAACTGTGCTATGATCTACATAAAAAAATCAGCTAAAAAGTCATCAATATCGAAAGGTACTTCAATAGAGTTAATGATTTCGTTGTCCTGAATCTCCACTGGTGGTGTTAGAATTGGTTCTTCCTCTTCTTCACTGGACGGAGAGTAGGGGACCAATGCTCGTCCGATCTATAAATGAAAAAATAGCTTATTTTTAAAGTGTTCAAATCACCCCTACTGCTTTTAAAATTTGAATTATTATTTAAAGTCAGCGCTTAGTAGTAGTAGTAGTAGCAGTATGAGCATAGTAATATTTGGTTAATTAAACTGAAAGAAAATCCAAATTAATATAAGATAAAAACAATTTAAAATGACACTTTACATGAAAGGCTGCAGTTTGATTTGGTTCAAAAAAAAAAATAGCTTATTTTCAGTGTTCAAATTACCCCTACTAATTTTTTTCTTTTTTTTTCGGTAGTTTTAAGAGCCATAGCGCATCCCTGTGGTGCTTCTCTGGCCCACAGCGATTCCTGCGGAACTTCCCTGACTCTCGGCGCTTCTGGCAGCGATTCTCGGGCCTACCGGCACTTCCCGTGGCGCTTCTCGGGCCCACCTGCGCTTCCCGACTAGCGCGGAGGCTCCCAGCCGTTTACATAATGTCCAAAAGAAAATATTGTTAAATCATAAGTCGTTTATCTCTCTAATTCCCTACAGGTTGTGAACTCATTATTTTAATTATTTTTAGCCGCGTATGTTCTGTTACAAGACTGTTCAAACGAGGAAAATACAATTAAATTGGAAACCGTTAACTCATATTATCAATATTTCCCCCACCTAAAATCTTGGCAAGTTGTAAGATTGAAAGCTGTAAAAAATGTTTCTAAATTAGACAGTCCATATGTGCAATAGATAAATGGGATAATCTCTGTTCTTCTTCTCTCAAAACTATAATATTCAATTGTGGAAAATAGCATTTTGAGTTTTAAATGGTGAGCATTAGCAGTAAACTAGAAAATTAGCTAAGAATATTCGCTTATGAGATAGCGAAGCGATAGCAAAGATTAGAAAAAGAGCGGTTTCTTTTGACTAGCAAGCAAAAAAATTACATTATATTTAGATATCTCTGAGGGAGAGAAATTTAAAACAATGGTTGCGGGCGAGGGGTTAATATTTTAATATCTCGCAGAGATAAGTTTATATTGGGATTGAAAAAGAAAAAACATTGGAAGAAATAGATAGGTAGGAAAAATGCTTACATTTGCATAATCCGTCTGGGCTTGGGCACCCGAAGGACCAGGCATTGTATCTTGTCCTGAAAGCCCTGCTGTATGACTGGGGTTCAAATGGATCATATTATGTCCATCACTATCTTTCACAGTTGGGCTTGCGATATACTGGGCTCGTGCAGCCGAGGCTGCAACTTGACGAGGCAACATTGATGCTTGATTAAGAGGGGCTTGCATGGATGGCTGCACTTGGGCAGGCAACACTTGTTTGGGGGGCTTCGGCCAGTGACCATATTGCATAACTGTCGCCTTTGCTGGGGTCGCATTATTACGCCTTGCTCTCTTAGGTGGAGGGGCCGCAATACATTCTTCATAATTTGCCTTAAAGAAGAGAAGAAAAAAGTTAGTATTGAATTAATTTTCCCATTTTCACAGAAGGAAAGTTATTAAACATAATTTTGTTTAGAAAAGTATTTATCGCAAAGAAGTAAAGCAAAAATCCCATATTCTCTCCCCCCTAAATTTAGGAAAATTAACCCACCCTATGTCTACCCTCTCATTGAGTTAATCATGCGTTTTATTCAAGCGAAAGGCATATCTTACTACCTTTTATTCAAATGTTATAGCTAAAATCACTAAAATATCAAAGAGAAATGGTTAGACACTGAAGTTGAAAACAATTATGGTAAAAACAATCTTTCATTTCTATTTTGTCACTATTAAAAGTGCTAACCCCCTCCCCAGCAAAAATCCTGGATTCACGCTCCCCCCCCCCCCCGGCCCCAAATTTAGGAAAATTAAGCCATCCCTCTCATTGAGTTAATCTTGCGATATATAAACGCGAAAGGCATATCAATAAAGAATGTATCTTACTACCTTTTATTCGAATGTTATAGTTAAAATCACTAAAATATCAAAGAGAAATGGTTAGACACTGAAGTTGAAGAAAATTATGTTAAAAACACTCTTTCGTTTAAATGTTCTCACTCATAAAAGTTCTCAGCCCCGCCCCAACAAAAAGCCTGGATTCACGCTCCCCTCCCGGGAATATACAAGAAACTTTATCGAAAGAAAGCTTGAAAATAATCTGTTTCACTTCTCCAAAATAGCGCATTGCGTCTGCGCCTAATTATTACAATTGCCTCAAAGTGTTTTAATTTTGACGGAGAAACAGTTCCGTTTGACTTTGGCTGCCGCGTTCGTAAACACATTGGAAAGGGGTGACAGCTAATTATAGGCCTCACGCCGGAGAGCCTTGTGTCAAACCAGAGCGGGCTAATAACAACAGAGCGATGGATGTCTCAGTTAGAGAAAAGATTACAATTGAGAAAAGCCAAAATTTAACGAAAGGATGAATATTTCTTTTTGCGAGAATTTGGGATTGTAAAACATTGGTGGGAGGGGGTTAGGGTAAAAAGAATATATTTTATGTTTTCCATTGATTATAATGATGTTTGTATGGTTTGGGGGTGGGGGGGGGGGAGGGGTTTGGGGTAATGGAATATATTTACGTTTTAGCTGAATATACTGGAGGACGTCCAAGGAAAATTCATTTGAAAATAAAAATACACTTACACTGCTAATTGCGGCTGCCAAGGCCTCAAGCTCATCAATTATGTTAATTGTTCTATCCATTCTAGTTGTTTACACTGTGTCAAAATACTTTCTGATAATTTAATCACATTGCATATCCGTTATATACGAAATCTCAAGGGCGAATTGTTATGTAACGGGGAAATCATATGTATCCAGCCCTCTGATTGGCTGAGAAGGAAACACGTGATCTAACTGTTTCCTGGAAACTCATAACATTGAACAATGTTATCCACAACAACAAATACTATTTCTTGATCATAACATTCACCTCGAGCAACAACAAGAAGGAAGTGTCATTGACCTGCCCCCATTAGACTCAATAATCCATGAACGGGACAAACTTTCTGTTTTTCAAATTCTCACTGACAAAATCCATAAAAACATCAAATAAATCAATCAACACACATAACCATCCATGAAAACAGACATAAATGTGACAAAGTTCCTGTTTTTCCAAGTGAGAAAATTCCTGTTTTTTCATTCTCAGTGAGAAAACCATAAACCACGTGGTTCGCGTGGGAGTATAAGATAGCCTTCTACTAATTTCAAGCCTTTCAATAACTTTCGACTGCTAAAAAGGGCACAAGGCCTTTCGATTTCCAATCGAATGAGCCGACGCTTTTTATAAACACCTTATATGCCCCCAGAGCATAAATTTCAACCCTTACCCTAAGGGCTGTGAAGGTAGTTGTGATCCTCTAAGACCTAATTTCCAGAACTTTCAACTACGTTAAAGAAAATGGCTGTCTCAAAATCTTGATTGAATGTGTCTGGGAACATGGTGGGCGTGAGAGGGGCGTTAGTCACTCTCCAATCACTTTCAACTATTATAAAATGCACTAGCCCTTTCAATTTCCAATCAAATGAGCACTTTTGAAGTTTTTACGCCAACACTTTCAATAAAAACCTTATATGCCCCCCGGGCATAACTTACAACCCTTGCCCTGAGAGCTAGGGGCTGGGGATGGGTGTCATCCTCAAAGACCCAATTTCCAAAACTTTCTGCAACGTTTAACAAAATGACTATCTGAAAATTTTGATTGGATGTGTTTGGGGGAACGGTGGGCGTGAGAGGGGGGCTAGTTACCCTCCAATCACTTTAAACTATTAAAAAGGGCACTAGCTCTTTCAATTTCCAATTGAATGAGCCCCTTTTGAAGTTTTCACGAGAACTCTATAAATAAAAACCTTATATACCCCCAGGGCATAACTTACAACCTTTGCCCTGGGGGCTCTGGGGGGTTTGTCATCCTTAAATACATAATTTCCAGAACTGTCAACAACGTTGAACAAAATGGATATCTCTAAACTGTGATTGAATGTGTTTGGGGAAATGGTGGGCGTGAGAGGGGGGTTAAGTACTCCCCACTCACTTTCGACTATTAAAAAGGGCGATTTCAATTTCCAATCAAATGAGCCCTTTTTGAAATTTCTACACCAACTTTCTATATAAACCTTATATGCCCCAAGGGCATAACTTAAAACCCTTTTACTGAGGGCTCTGATCTATCATCTGAACTTTCTGAACTATCATCCTAAAAGAACTAATTTCCAGAATTTTCAACTACGTTGAACCAAATGGTTATATCAATATTTTGATTGGATGTATTTGGTAAAATAGTGGGCATGAGAGGCGGGTTAGTTGCCCTTCACTCACTTTTAATTCTTAAAGATCGCACTAGTCATTTCAATTTCCAATCGAATGAGCCCTTTTTGAAGTTTCTACGACAACGCGTTCTATTAAAACCCTATATGCCCCCAGGGCATAACTTACAACCCTTGCCCTGAGGGCTGTGGACGAGTGCCCTCCTCAAAATCATAAATTTCTATCTGAAAATTAACAACGCTGAACAAAATGGCTAATTAAACATTTTGATTGGATGTTTTTTGGGAAAAGGTGGGCGAGAGAGGGGGTTTAGTTACTCTCAAATCACTTTTAACTATTAAAAAGGGCACTAGACCTTTGAATTTCCAATGGAATGAGCCCTTTTTCAAGTTGCTACGACAAAGATTTCAATAAAAACTTATATACTCCCATGGCATAACTTATAACCCTTGCCCTGAAGACTTTGGGGGCAGTATCCTGCTCAAATTTATAATTTCCTGAACTTTAAACAGGGTGGAACAAAATTGCTATCTCAAATTTTTGATTGAATATGTTCATGGAAATGGTGGGCGTGGAAAGGGTGTTAGTTGCCTTCCAATCACTTTTGACTATTCAAAAGGACAATAGCCGTTTCAATTTCCAATCGAATAAGCACTTCTTGAAGTTTCTACGACGACGCGTTCTATAAAAACCTTATATCCCCACAGGGCATAAATTACAACCCTTGCCCTGAGGGCAGTGGGGGATGGTCCTCCTCAAAAACATATATTCTATCTGGAAATCAACAATGCTGAACAAAATGGCTATCTAAAAATTTTGATTGGATGTGTTTGGGGAAAAGGTGGGCGTGAGAGGGGGGTTAGTTGCCATCAAATCACTTTCGACTATTAAAAAGGGGACTAGACCTTTGAATTTCTAATCGATTAACCCTTTTTCAAGTTTCTACGACAAAGATTTTAATAAAATTTATATGCCCCCAGGGCATAACTTATAACCCTAGCCCTGAATACTGTGGGGGAGTGTCCTGCTCAAAGGTATAATTTCCTGAACTTTAAACTGCGTGGAACATAATGGCTATCTCAAAATTTTGATTAGATTGGTTTTTGGGAAAAGGGTAGGCGTGGAAGGGGTGCTAGTTGCCTTCCAATGACTTTCGACTAATAAAACGGGCACTAGCCCTTTCAATTTCAAATCAAATGAGCCCTTTTTGAAGTTTCTACGAAAACGCGTTCTATTAAAAACCTTATATGAGTAGTATCGTATTAATTACTCCGAACCATACATTCAATTCTACAAGAATATGCTCAAAAGTGTAATAGATACGAACCCTATATACAACCCTACAAGAATATGCTCAAAAGTGTAATAGATACGAACCCTACATCCAACCCTACAAGAATATGCTCAAAAATGTAATAGATACGAACCCTACATTCAATCCTACAAGAAAATGCCCAAAAGTGTAATAGATACGAACCATACATCCAATCCTACAAGAATATGCTCAAAAGTGTAATAGATACGAACCCTTCATCCAACCCTACAAGAATATGCTCAAAAGTGTAATAGATACGAAGGATACATTGGAATTGCGCAAGAAAAACCCTTGGTCAAAAGTGTATACAATATGAACGGTACATTGGCATTACACAAGAACCCTACAAGAATTTGCTCAAAAGTGTAATTGATTTCAAGCGTAGATTCACCCCTACAAAAATACATGAAAAAATACATTGAATTACGTCAGAATCTCACGTGTGAATACTTTAAAAGTTGGCACACTCTAATGGGTGTTATGAAACTAAGGTTGAGGTTTCTTAAACTTGGCAAAGCATAATGTAGTCAAGCATGTTTTGAGAGTTTGATCGTAATAATATAATTTAAAGCAGGTTTTTTTTCTGTTTTTGTTGACGATTGCACAATGAATGTACGTCATTAATTCACGTGTACATTCTTAAAAAAAACAACAAAAAAAAAACTGGTGTGATAAAAAGTAGTCAGACATGTTTTGGGAGCACACACGAAATTGTGTAATTCAACATCCGTTTTTTTATTTGTCCTTGAAAAACCGTTACACTACAATTCAATTTTCATTATGTTTTAACACATCGATTATAGTACACTACATATTATTAACTTTGAAAACAATGGATTCGTCAATTTTCAATATGAGTACACTTTCATTCTTTATTTCCAAAAAAAAAATAATCGTTTTACTAGTAAATTCAAATTTCAGGGGGACTTAGCCCCCCTCCCCTCCAACAATACAAAACTTAAAAATATAATGAGTATATTCGATAGAAACGGCAACGCAAGCTTTTTTCTATTATGTAAAACAAAAAAACTCCCTTTTCCATTGCTCTGTTAGGAGCATAATTCTGTAGTTTTAGTTCTTTTTCCTTCAAAATGTGGTTTTTCACTTAATCAAAAATAGAGCTTCTGGTCTAAGAGTATCTCGGTCTAATCCTCTTAACAATAACGACAATTTCCAAACAGGTTTTTACATTCGTTATCTGGAATTATCAGTACCATAGAAGGATAGCGGGAAGGGCCTCCTAGACAAATATTCTTTTTGGGGTCAAATTAAAGGTGAGTAAAGCCACCGGACTTCAGATCTAAGCTTAAGGAGGGAATATAGGTGGGACCTACAATTTATTCATCGGTAATTTTGGGCTATGTTATTTTAGGAGAAAATTCTTAGTACTTTCCAAAGTTTAGTAGGTAATATCTTGGCTCATTGTCATGAATTGAAACCTGTTTCTGTGTATCTTCATCCTTCAAAGTGAAATTATGAAAGATGTATTTATTAAGCTATTAATTGTTTAAAGCATATTCCAGCCTAGGTAGCATACTAGGACCCCAAGGCTATTCATTATGACGGGTTTATATTCGAGAAGGAATATTTGAGCAGAAAAATATTGATTTGTAAAAAGGGGATGTTTTTGAAATCCCCCTTCCCTCCAAACTCAAAATTTTACTTTAAAAGCTTTTTTTTTTTAATATTTCTAAAGTGCTAATAGTTATAGCACTACAAACATCAGAATTGACTTTATAGGACAAATTATATTATGGGGGGGATTTTTTTGAAATCCCCCTTCCCTCCAAACTCAAAATTTTCCAAAATTTTACTTTAAAAGCTTTTCTTTTTAAATATTTCTAAAGTGCTAAGCCATAGAGTGCTACAAACACCAGAATAAACATTTTTTCTTCTGTAAACGGGAATTGTTTTTTTCATGCTAAATTTTGCCTTCTTTTTAAGGAAGAGGAATCCTACAATTACTCTCCCCCGGAAAATAGAGCTAAGTCTAACGACGTCACTCGAATACAACAAGTGGAGATAGGTTGTCGATTGGGGGCCACTCACATCCATTCCAGACCGACGCTGCCAGCTCAAAACTGACCAATGCCAACTCCGATGCAGCCAGGTAGAAAGCTGAAAAGAGAATGGATAGTTGCTCACATGATGGAGAGCCCCACTGGCTCACCTGTACAAGCCAGTGACATTGCCACCACATCTATGCAAGAAACGGACGGCACTCAACAGCAGTCTGAATTTGGAAATGTGAGTATTTTCACCTCTAGCTTCTACCTATTTCTATCCAGCTTTTTTTTTGTTTTTTTTAAGTATTTTCTTTTTAACATTTTTCAACACTGTAAAAGTCTATGTAAAATATATTAAAATGTTAATCTCCCTCCACCGCTTGATTATGGTTTTAAATTTCTCTGGTTCCCTCAGAGATAGCTGAATATAAGGAATTTTTTTTTATTAGCAAAAAAAGCACTCTTTTACGTCTTTCTGAATTTTCTGTGGGAGGGGGGTGGAGGCAAGTATTTCGTTTAAATAATTCTAGGAGGAATTGACTTTTGAGGATGGGGTAAAAAAATGAACATGTTTTTTTTAACTTTATAAAATAATGGTTATTTCACATAGAAAATAAAACCGTTTTTCTATAGGTTAATGAATTAGCCTTTTCGACATTTTTCAACACCGTAAGAGTCTATGTCAGATATATTAAAATTTTAATCTCCCCCTCCATCCCCGACCATTGTTTTAAATTTCTCTGCCCCCCTCAGAGATAGCTGAATATAATGCATTTTTTTTATTAGCAAAGAAAGCACTCTTTTACGTCTTTCTGAACTTTCTGTGGGAAGGGGGTGGAGGCAAGTATTTAGTTTAAATAATTCTAGGAGGAATTGAGTTTTGAGGATGGGGTGAAAAAATGAACATGTTTTTTTTTTAACTTTATAGAATAATGGTTATTTCACATAGAAAATAAAAACTTTTTTCTATAGGTTAATGAATTGATCTTTTCGACATTTTTCAACATCGTAAAAGTATATGTCAGAGATGTAAAATGTTAAAAAAAAGTATAAATTGGGTGGGAGGGTTTTTTGGGTAATGGAGTGTTTTTTTTTTGTTTAAATCTTTTTTTCTTTATCACAAAAAATTTTCAATGTGTGTGTGTGTGTGTGTGTGTGTGCAAGGCAGATTAAGTCACAGTAGTTACGGCCAGCCCCGGCCTGGACCCGCCGCAGCGGGGCCTCACTTCCCGGCGCCCGGCGCTACCCGGCCCGCCCCCGGCCGCCGCAATGGCCGCTCCCGGGGGAGGGGGGACCCCAAAATTTAAAGTGCTGTAAATATAAGTGTTTGATATTATTTCAAGTGCTTCATTCTAATAAATGTTGTATTTTTCTATAAATACATAAACATAAAAAAATTGTATTTATTTAAGTGTTTTTTCTCTGTGCCTATGTAAATGTTGTATTTTTGATTATAAATAAATAAAAAAAAAGTGTATTTATTTAAGTGTTTTTTTTTTCTATGTGCCTATGTAAATGTTGTATTTTTTATTATAAATAAATTAAAAAGTGTATTTTTTCATGTTTAATGTGCTTTCAGGTTCAATGTAATATTTTTTTAAAGTATTGTTAGTTTTTTGTATGTATATAATAAAAGAAAATATGATTCTTTTTTCGTCTTCTTCTTCTTATTATTCTTGAAGGGAGTAGTAGTAGGGAAATTATTTAGTCATTAGACAGCCATAGTCTACAGTTAGTTGTCTGGGTGAACTGTTGAACGGAACATGTATCAATTTAAAATACCATTCAGATGGTTTCTGTGTGGGCCATCAATGTGAGGCAAAACAACACTCTTAACTAAAATAATTAAAGATTACGATAAAATATTTGTGGAAAAGCCGAAAAAAATATACTATTGTTAAAGAATTTGGCAGCATTCATATGATGAAATAAAAGTAATTACTGCCACCACGGTTTTGGCGCAAATGCAAGTAATACAAGAGCTTGATGTGACCAGCTTTATCAAGGCGAAATCTTGATGAGATAGTGTTGACCTGGTAGGGTCTATTGAACATTGGTCTCTGGACACGCTGCAACTGTTTATCGTATAAACTTATCATGAACAGAGTTCCAACAATCTGATTCTAATAACTCTCTGTCACTTGCGCCAGAGCATACTAACTCTGTCGTTGAGATTTAATAAATCTAACCTAAATAGATTTTTAATGGAATCCTTCTAGATAAGACCCCTCAATAATCAAATCTATCCAGGCTCCCTTGCAGTCCTTGTGTCAGCGTGCAGTAATGTACTTAATAAACCCAGAGTCAATACCCTAGTGGATTTTAATAAAACGACACCTAAGGATCTTCGTTTTGTCACAGAAATTTTCGACGATTATAATACAGTTTATTTCCCCATGACCAAAAAAGCGACCTATTGGTTGCTATCGTCACACTGAATAAACTTTATAAAAAGGAACGCTTTTTTTTTGTTCTAAGTAGTTCAAAACTCCCGATTAGGAAAAACATACCCAAACTTGATATTGACAATGATTTCATTAATCTAATATCTGAACTTTGTTTAAATTTGACCGAAGGTAACGTTCATCTGCAAGAAGTATTTAAACAACAGGCCAACTAACATCGTTCCATTGTACGTACATTGGCGTCTAAAAAGAAATGAAAGCATTTTAAAAAGAAAATACTTCTTCAGGTTGGCGTTAGCCTTTTCTCACTTTTACTGCCAATAACTTCAGGACCTGTAAACAGTTTTCTCTAGAGAATGGCAAAACCCTATAAATTGACTCCAATAGAACTCGCTCTCTCACCCGTGGAACACTTTGAGAACAATCTGAGTAAATTCATTGACAATGAGAATATTGAGAATGACAAAAAACTGCTTTTACTTCAAGATGCACTTCGCCGAGTGGACAAACATAAGCCCTATCATTTGAAGGCCACTGCTGCTGCTGCTGGTATTGATCACAAAAAAGAATCATCCCCTCAGGATTCTGCTGAAACACAATTAAAGAAGGAGGAGTTGGATTCAATTGTATTGAAAATTGTAAATCTAATACCCCACTCATATCGTGAACAAAGTAAACGACTCTTAACCTATCTCACGGAAAGTGGTCAAGATTATATTCAAGTTGAGAACAATGGGAAAGGGATTATAATTCAGGGCAAGAGCTATAATCTACTTGATTTAATCTATGATATGGTTACAAATCGTAAAGGACTATTATCATTTGACGATCATATATACAACTTTCTAAATACATTAAAATTCTACAAAGGTCTTATTGGAAACAGAAAAATTCAAAAAAGGTAAAATGAACATGCATCAACATCAACAACAACAACAACAACAACACAAATAAAACATGAACAAGAAGAAGAAGATGAAGATTTTAAATCAATCTTGGAAAATACTAGAAAACCTAGTGGAAATAAAAACTTGACAATGGTGGCGAGGAAAAAGCGAAAACGTATCATGTCACCATCACCATCCAGTATACAAAAGGGTAGCGGACGTTACACAACGTTTTTACGTTCAAAATGGTTGAAGTTCTGAAAGGTGTTTATGAAAATATTGGTGAGGTGGGGAGTTTAAGTTCCCCCACCACTTTTTCCAAATTCACTGGTGTTCAGACTAAAGGTGTACAAGACTATCTAAAAAAATGAATCAATTTACACTCTGCATAGAAATCATAGACTTCGTGCCAATCAATATCGAAAACTAAAGCCTTTTACCCATTGCATACAATGCAAGCATATCTCATGACTCAAGATGAGTTTCAATGATGTCACAATACACCGTACAAATTCATTCTACTTGAAATCAGTGTTTATAGTCGTTATGCATATGCAATTCCATTGCTATCAAAGAGAGGCGTTGAAGTTGCTCAGGCCATTGAAAGTATTCTCGAACAGGATTCATATAAAAAAATTTAAACGGATCGCGGTAGTGAATTTGTTAATCCTCATCTTGCAAAAGTACTAGAGAAATATAGTACACTGCTCTATCATAGTCATAGTCCTATAAAGGCTGTATTGGTAGAACGATTAACAAGAACTATTTGACTTTTAATCTCAATATATTGCACATTGAAAAATACACCGGCTTTTATTCATGATTTAGATAAAATCATGTTGATTTATAATCAACGAGATCATCGATCTTTTTCCAATTCTAAAACAACAGAAGTTCATCATTCTGATTATGATACAATTGACACCTTTCTAAGACAATATTCTAACGAATTGATTGCCAAGAAGAAAAATAAATTCAATGTTGGTGATAGTGTTCGAATAAATTGAACAACTAATGTTTTTGAAAAGGGGAATTACTTGTGGTCCACAGAACTTTTTAAAGTGGCAAAAATCCTAGACACTAAACCTATAACTTATCGTTTGTTTGTGATACCAAAGATGAAGAGATTCTCGGCGGCTTTTATGACTATGAACTACAAAAAGTTAAAAATAATAGTGAAATCTATCAAATTAAAAAGATATTAAAGACACGTGCTCGCAGGGGTAAGAAACAGTTACTTGTTCGGTGGCTAGGATACAACTCTGATTTTGATTCTTAGATCGGTGTTGAAGATATTTACAATGCCCAATGATTTCTATGTAACTTTTATGTCCAATGTTTCCGATCCTATCTACAACGAATTGAATACGACAAGTGATTTTCGGACAAAATTCTCTCCCGCCATCAAATTTGACGGTGCATATGAAGTGGCTCTTGTTGACTGTATTCTCAAAATACCTATGACATCCTGAGAAAGGATCGTATGTTTTATATAAAAGTTATACCACTCGATTGGACTATAAATCGGTTGAGCTATGTCGAATATGAATGGGTTGAAGCACTTAAATCTAGTGAATATCCACATGCCAAATTGAAATATATTGAATACGATAATATGACAGATTTGTGTCGTACAATCAATAGAAAAATTTCATGTCGTAGGAATGGTAAATTCCATTTTAATTATTCATTGGAACATGATAGGATTTACATTACCTCACCTGTTGACACTGAAATAATTATTCTTAATAATAATCTGAGAGATGTTCTTGGGTTTAAACAGAATATGATCAATGGCAAAATGCTAGCACTGTTTACGGGATGGATCAAGTTACTTTTGCTGATTATCCACCTGGTTTCGTCTTAGACTCTTGCATATTTCTCTATGCATCCTTTATGGAAACATCAAGAGTCGGTAATTCAAATGTCCCCCTCCTACTTGTTCTTGAACAAAAAACATCTTATGAACTTATTCATCACTATAATATAAAGCATCTTCAGTATGTTCCTGTAAACACTTTGTATTTGGAACTCTGTCAGTTAACACTAAGAAGTGAATTGGGCGATCCTCTAGCAATAACAAAAGGCTTAGCAGTGATTACATGTCATTTTCGAGCCATTGTTGGCGATAGCACAATCACCTAAAATGAACAATAGGAGAATTCCATTTGTCTGTCCCGATATCGATTGCTATGTTGGTGCTTTGAGTCCACGTCAAATAGGCAATGGATTGGACTACTACAAGGGGCGTACTACAATGTCTGGTTATAGTCTTGGTAGCTGGTTTGCTAGGCTATTTCGTTCTGCACTACTCCTTGCCAGAAAATATCTTGTACCTGCTGTATCGAATTTTGCTGCCTCAACACTACAGGACTGGGGGTCGGGCAAGAATTTCAAGGAGAGTGTTAATGAAAATATTAGATCTTCAGCAAGAGCCGTTGGTGAGCAACTAAAATATCGACAAAATGGAGAGGGATTGAAAAGGATGCGTGCGCGTCATTCACTTATCAGTCTCCACCCAGGCAGGAAGTAATGGATATCACCAAGGGCTTTGAGGAATTAAACACGTAAGACCAATAAGCAGAAGAATGAGATAGAGAAAAAGATTGTTAGATTAAAGAAGGATTTCGTCTGTTAAGATGAGTTATCAACCCCACAAGAAATCATATCCATCAATCAGTTCTTCGTTGAATCTATTCAATGCTGAAAATGTTGATGTCAGTGTTAAGTATGACTACTATTAACAATTTCACCCCCAACAACCCCTCTCGGAAAATATACACTTTCAAATATTTTCCAATGAAGACTATTTCATTGATTTGTCATCAACATTTATTGATTTAAATGTTGCGGTGAAGAAAAAGCCAGATAATACAACTTCAAGAACTGGCGATGGTCTCTCCTACGAGAACTGTATTCTACACAACCTATTCAAACAAATTAATGTATTTATTAATGGTACTTTGGTGAGCACTAGCAATAATTTATCAAACTATGCAAGCTACATACAATTTATGATGATGACACCAAAGGCATACAAGGAGTTGAGAGGACAATCATTGGGCTATGGATATCGATCAGGTGTTGATACTGACGGTGACTTGACTACTGCAGTGACCCAAGAGTATCATCTGGTTGGAAAATTAAATCATGAGATATTCAATATATCCCAATGGCTACCCCCCAATGTCAAGATTGACATAAAGTTACAGCTGGCCCCATCAAATTTCATTTTGAGAAAAACACTTCCTGCAGCACCCGATGCAAATGTCATTATAACATCGGCATTTCTCCAAGTCCGAAAACAGCAGGTTATGAGCTCTGTTATATTGGCAGTGGAAAAGCTAACAGCCACTGGTAACAACATTAAATTTCTTGTCCCCCGTACGATCACCAGTCAACGTCAAATTTCCACCGGCTCTCGTAGCTATAGCGATTCATCATTTATCAATGGAGAAATCCCATCAAAATTGACTTTGGCCTTTGTAAAGAGTGGCAGTGCCGTTGGATCCTTGACTGAATCCCCCCATGATTTAAATTTTTTTGGTCTATCTAGCCTTATGTGCAAAGTGAATGGTATTCCACTGTACACTCTATCTTTTGACAAAAAAACCTATAGAACTCTGTACGAGTTGACCTTGCAATCCCTAGATCATGACTCTCAACTATTTGAAAATGGAATAACCGATTCAATGTTTTTAAAAAATCAACGGGTAATTATTTTAGACTTGTCAGGGACTCAAGATATGAGCATAGTACAAACAGGGAATATACGTTTAGCGTGTACATTTACTGTTGGTCTGACTGAGAGTATCACGCTAATATCGCTGAGTCAATTTTAAACCAATTGGGAGATCACACCCGAAGGCAGTGTTCTACTACACCTAGCACCATGAACACAAACCAAATAATCAACGTATTTAGTATGGATCCATACATGTCCCAGTACAAGTCCTATTGCATACCTTCGGACTTCATTGAAAAAATTCCAAGTGTTAACAATACCCTAATCATTGTTAATAGCAGTCCATCGACTTTGAAGACCGGTCATTGGCTATGCATCTTTCAAACAGCGAAGAATATTGAATTTTTTGATCCTCTTGGCATATCGTATAAATTCTACACGCCATACATCAGCAACTTTATTGAAAGCAGTGGGAAAACCATTATTTAAAATCAACAAAGAGTACAAGATTTAACGACTAAGACATGTGGCTTTCATGCACTACTCTTTTTCATGTTCAGATGTCGTGGCTACACTTACAAGCAGTTTCTCAACATCTATGTTGACTTACCTCGATTGAACGACTTTCTAGTGGAAAATATACTTACAAGCGTATTTAATATTGATTTTAGTGCCCTAAGAATAAAATGTTCTAAAAATGTATGTGAAATTGTTTCTTAATAAAAATTTATATACATGATAAAACGACTTTTCTACTCTTTAGATTTCATCTTCTACTAAGTGTAGGTATTTGTCGACAACAACTAGTGCATGTAGAATATCTGAATTCACAGTGTACTGATCCTTATGTACTGCAATGTCAGGGTCACATTTTCTACTATAGAGTGTAACTTCACTCTTGTCATATCTCTTTGTATAGTCAATGATACTATTCTCATTCATTCTATAGAATTCACATGTTTCAATTTGCTTATTTGAAGCAATTTCACAAACAGTGTCCTCAAGTGTCGAATCACATTCCGTCACAGCCAAATAAAAATCAGTGGGCTTATAATCCTAAGACCCATTATCTTCACAACGATGACGTTGAAACCATATTCTTTTGTTGTTCCAGCAGTTGAAACGGTGACCCGGTTCCTCCTCCCAGAACAATCTAAAACCACGACGATACCAATCTCGTAGCAATAAACTAAAATCACGCTTAGGATTCTTTCCAATCATACCGGGATATGTATTCTCCCACTGATTACATTTATCATAGTGACAATTGGAACATAGGTGGCCTCTAGGATGAGAGTCACACACCTCTTCAAGACAGGAATTACAACCTTTAATTTGTACAGCATATCTTTTATGCAATTTACACGGGTTGCATAATCTACACTTTTCATCATACTCATCAATCATTGTGCAATTCTCACATGATGACCAGCTGCCCAGTGTGTACATACATAGCGGACATGTATGGAACATTTTTTCCTGTGTTGACACTCTCACTACCACAATGAAACTGAGCTAGCAAAAACAAAAATTGTCTGAGATAGAGAGAGGAGTAAATCATCCTTGAGCACCATCTTTAACATGACAAAAAGTCCTAAATTTCTAAACTAATGTTTAAAAGCTTATCCACAATATCATTTTGCCGTGTCGTGATCAATATATCAATAAATTGTGTAAATGCATTTGGACCACGATGTAAAAGCTTCATACAATAGTCTAATGACGGAGAATCTGTTTTGATTATATCGACAAGCATTCCCCGAGAAAATATCTTCCTTTGAATAGACAACTCTAGAAAATCGTCATCTAGAATCAAACGTTTTTCCATAAACACTAGATCCCCCAAGATTCGCTCTTTCTCAAATCTATCCCTTTTTTAGAGTCCTAACACTCTCAGAACCAACTTCAGACTAACCAGATTTTCTTTTTGTTCTCTAGAAGATATACGGTACTCTAACGTAGTAAGAAAAAATACCATTGGCTTAGAAACTATTTTACTGAGCCTAATTAAAATTGCAACATACACTGATGCATTTTTTTCTGTATTGTTGTTCAACGTGTATGTGTTTTGAGAAAATTTATTTTTACTGAAAAACATTGCTGCTCTTCCTGTTTAAATCTTCTTAATGATATAACGTATCTAGCATACATAGTGTCCCATTCAAGGCATAGTCTACAGCCAGCAGTTATCTCCACAGCCACATTGGGTACTCGTATATCGTTGCTGCTGTCGGTTCCATCATTAATCTCCAATAATGTAGATGCACCATTTATTTTTTTCTCCACTAATATCCTCTCAAATAAACTATTCTCTCTGAATTCAATCCTCTTACTAATATGAATTGTAGTGAAAACCATTCCTTTTATTCAAACCCCAACCACAAATCAAGTTATCGTTTATTGAACACCCTCTGATTGGTTCATAAAAAATGCCCACGTCAAACGATACATTCATTGTGCAATTCTTATCAAAAACAAAAACCTTGCCAACTTTTAGAATGTTCACGCGTGAGTGTAGTGTCTCTGCCATGGCTTTTCCTTGCGCAATTCATGAGTAATTGCATGTAAGTTTCGTGGTGCCTATTGCCTCAGGTGTAAGTTTCTATGTAGGGTTCGTATCTATTACACTTTTGAGCATATTCTTGTAGGCACTAGCCCTTTTAATTTCTAATCGAATGAGTCTTTTTTTGAATTTTCTACGACAACTCCTTCTATAAAAACCTTATATGCCCCCAGGGCATAACTTACAACCCTTGCCCTGAAGGCTGTGGGGGAGTGTTCTCCTCAGAAACATAATTCCTATGTGGAAATCAACTACGCTGAACAAAATGGCTATCACAAACTTTTGATTAGATGTGTTTAAGGAAATGGTGGGCGTGGAAGGGGTGTTGGTTGCCTTCCAGTCACTTTCGACTATTAAAAAGGGCACAAGCCACTCCAATTTCCAATTAAATGAGCCCTTTTCAAAGTTTCTACGACAACTTCTTTGATGCGAACTGCCCTGCTCTAAAGGAAAAAAAAATAATAGATAGTATAGTGTGCCAACATCGTTCTTATATGCCCTCAGGGAATAACTAAAAGCCCTTGCCCTGATGGTTTTGGGGGAGTGTCCTCCTCAAAAATATATTTTCTATCTGGAAATCAGCTACGCTGAACAAAATGGCTATCTCAAAATTTTGATTGGATGTGTTTGGGGGAATGATGGGCGTGGGGGGAGGGGGGGGGCTTATTGCCCTACAATCACTTACGACTATTAAAAAGGGCACTAGCCCTTTGAATTTTCAATCGAATGAGCCTTTTTTGAAGTTTCTACGACAACGCCTTCTATAAAAATCTTATATGCCCCCAGGGCATAACTTACAACCCTTGCCCTGAAGGCTGTGGGGGAGTATTCTTCTGAAAAACATAGTTTCTATCTGGAAATCAACTACGCTGAACAAAATGGCTATCTGAAAATTTTGATTGGATGTGTTTCGGGAAATGGTGGGCGTGGAAGGGGTTTTAGTTGCCTTCCAATCACTTTCGACTATTAAAAAGAGCACAAGCCACTCCAATATCCAATTGAAAGAGCCCTTTTTCGAAGTTTCTACGACAAGTTCTTCGATACGAAGTGCCCTGCTCTAAACGAGAAAAATAATAAATAATACATTGTGCCAACATCGTTCTTATATGCCCTCAGGGCATATCTTATAACCTTTGCTCCGAGGGTTGTGGGGGAGTGTCCTCCTCAAAAATATATTTTCTATCTGGAAGTCAAATACGCTGAAGAAAATGGCTATCTCAAAATTTTGATTGGATGTGTCTGGGGGAATGATTGGCGTGTGGGGGGGGGGGGCTTGTTGCCCTCCGATCTCTTTTGACTATTAAAGAGGGCACTAGCCCTTTGAATTTCCAATCAAATGAGCCTTTTTTGAAGTTTCTACGACAACGCGTTCTATAAAAGCCTTATATGCCCCCAGGGCATAGCTTACAACCCTTGCCCCGAAGGCTGTGGGGGAGTGTCCTCCTGAAAAACATAATTTCTATCTGGAAATCAACTACGCTGAAAAAAATTGCTATCTCAAAATTTTGATTGGATGCGTTTCGGGAAATGGTGGGCGTGGAAGGGGTGTTTGTTGCCTTCCAATCACTTTCGACTATTAAAAACAGCGCAAACCACTCCAATTTCCAATTGAACGAGCCCTTTTCGAAATTTCTACGACAACTTCTTCGATACGAAGTGCCCGGCTCTAAAGGAAAAAAATAATAACTGATACATTGTGCCAACATCGTTCTTATATGCCCTCGGGGCATAACTTAAAAACCTTCCCCGAGGGGTGTGGGGGAATGTCCTCCTCAAAAACATATTTTTCTATCTGGAAATCAACTATGCGTAACAAAATAGCTATCTCAAAATTTTGATTTGATGTGTTTGGGGGAATCATGGGCGTGTTGGGGGGGGGGGGGTCTGGTTGCCCTCCAAACAATTTCGACTATTAAAAAGGGCACTAGCCACTCCAATTATTAATCGAATGAGCCCTTTTCAAATGAGCCCTTTTATACGACAACTCCTTCGATACCAAGTGCCCGGGTATTGAGAAAAAAAAAACATTGTGCCCACATCGTTCTTTACTTAGGCAGGGCTATCGCGCTGCCTATGATTAACGGCCTTTGTGATTAATGGGTAATTTTTCAAGAATTGGAACAAAATTTGAACTATAGCGAGCAAAGAGCGAGGTATTGACTAGGTGGAGAACCACCTAATATATGTATTAAAAATAACTGAATATAGAAGCTTGTTACGTAAGTTATTTCGTAAGTTACGTATATTTATTACTAATGAAAACGTTCTTAAATAAAATTGCACAACTTTCGAGAAAGCCATTTAACCAAATAATAGTAAAATTAATATGCAAATTTTGTTTTAAATATTCATGTAGGGCGAGCCAAAATCAAAACCTTTATTAATTCAAAAATGTTCAAAAATTAAATAAATAAAACAACTTTTTTTGAACTGAAAGTGGTGTGACATTAAAACTTAAAACGAACAGAAATTATTCCGTATATGAAAGGGGCTGTCCCCTCCTCAACCCCTCGCTCTTTACGCTAAAGTTCGACTTTCTCACAACTCTATTTTGTTTAACAATAAAAACTTTAGCATAAAGAGCGAGGCGTTGAGAATGGGACTGCCCCTTTCATATACGGAATAATTTCTGTTCGTTCTATGTTTTAATGTCACTCCTTACTTTCCGTTAAAAAACTTGTTGTTTTTTTATTTAATTTCTGATCGTTTCTTTAACTAATGCCGGAAAATCCGGCACCCCCTTCATATCAATGTCTCTTCCCCCATGAAAACTTCCTCTATGAAAAGATCCTCCCACATCACCCCTGAGAAAAAAAAACAAATAAACACGCATCCGTGATCTTTCTTCTGGCAAAAAATACAAAATTCCACATTTTTGCAGATAGGAGCTTGAAACCTCTACAGTAGGGTTCTCTGATACGCTGAATCTGATGGTGTGATTTCTATTAAGGTTCTATAGCTTTTAGGGAGTGTTTCCCCCTTTTTTCAAAAATCAGGAAAATTTTTGATGGGTAGAACTAAACTTGATGAAACTTGTATATTTGAAATCATCATTAAAATCTGATTCTTTTGATGTATCTATTGGTTTCAAAATTCCGTTTTTTTAGTTTCGGTTACTATTGAGCCGGGTTGCTCCTTACCTACAGTTCGTTACCACGAACTGTTTGATTCTTTTTTGTCCATACACAAACAATCAGGTCTTTCATCAGACATAAGAGAGTGGATATATTCCAAACATCAGGTACACCCAAGCCGTGCAACGATTTAGAAGGGTTAATATATTCGAAGATATAGGCCTACTCTTTCCAAGTCTCTAAGCGGTTTTCATTGATCTTTCTGAGATTAGGCTACCCACTTGCATTTCTTACTAGACCCATGGAAAAACACGACTTGCTTGTTTTTCCCAAAGTATCCTGAAAATTTTTAAAGTAGCTTGACATAGATTCTGCTTCTTGTTTAAGATCAGAGACCATTTGTGACTTTTACTTCTCTTGGTCACTTTGAGCAGACGGTTTTTACCATCTTGCGAGCATTCTTCAGGGGCTCTTTGGGATCTGCCAGCAAAGGCCGCTTCTTTTCCTCTATCTTCATTTTTGTATTGAAGATCCAGAGCCTTTACTTCCTCTTGTTATGACCAATGACCTCTCCAGCTGCCTCCTGGGTCAAAATGTTCAGTTTACATCAGTATTTCTACTTTCCCGGATTTTGCGGGGCGAGTCGAATTTTCGATCCCTTGCCATGAAGAAAATTATTTCAAGAAATGAAGAAATTCATTGTCAGTGAGCCGCAAGAGAGAAATTTTGATATTTTAGTTTGGGTGACCAGGAAGCAGCAGAAGATTTGAGAACGCAATCCGATGTAATCAATCATGCTGAATAGGAAAATAAATGTTATATAGTCGACAAGGGGGTGTATCATACCCATTTCTTCAAAATCCCTGAAAATCCATCCCAACTGACAGAAACTCCCTTAAAATCAATAAGAAATTATTCGTAAACCCCTGTGCGAAAAATACCTTGGTGTTGCAGTTCATGAGAATCTCGAGACTTTGCAATCGAACGATCTTACATGAGCTTTGCAGTCGTCGGTACTACTGATATACGGAGCAGCTAGGAAGTTCTATGTTGAAGCTATACTTCGGATAAAAAGGAGATTTCTTTTTGAATTAGAAATGTTTTTGCTAGCCAAACTCGTAGATCCGGAAAAGGTCATGTACTCGTCAACCACTCAGCTCTTGATCCACTTGCTGAAAAAAAAACACAAGATGCCCGGTTGGAACGCACAGCAAATTGCTGAAGAATGCTGAAGATGCAGGTAACCATGACCGACAAAGGTGTTATTTTTAACTTTTGGATGAGTGTGGCGGCGGTTAGGATACCAGCTGGGGCACCTCGGTTTGGAAATGTTCTATCAGTGATTAGGTATTTACTCAGTTTGCCTTTTTATAACGCTGTTGTTGAGAAATTTTTCAGCGTCGTGAAGAACGTGAAAAGAGAAAAGCGCAACAAGCTGAAAACTACTACGCCAAGAGCCATTTTACAGTCAAAATCGGCATGAGACAAACCGAAAAGAACTCGGACTGGACTTGACGAAAAGGACTGGGAAATACTCCCGTATGACGTAAAATTCCGACGTAAAAAGGCCAGAACATAATTTGCACTTTACTGAAAAAAAAATAAAAATATTTTTACTTTTATAACTTTAATAAATAAAATAATATTAAGATTTTGATTACTAAATATCAGTAAAAGTATATTAAACTGACATTGCACATTCATTTGTATTTTTCTCAGTAAAGTACAAATTATGTTCTGGCCTTGGGAAGGCATATGGGTTTTGAGCCCAACTTATGTTAATTTCTGCTCCTTTTGAGTTTGACTCGGTTATTTATTGTAATTTCTGCTCGTTTTGGGTTTCATTTATATATCGATGCTTATTTGCGGTAGTTTCACTCTTCGTAGGTTATTTGATTTTATTTTTGATCATTTTTTGTTTAATGGAGTTCTTACTTTTCTTTGAAAAACTTATTTTGTGGAAAAAGTTGTTTTTAATTAATTTCTGTTCGTTTTATATTGACATAGTCTTTTCAGTCTTTTCACTTTAAGTCTTTTCGTTTTTTTTAAGACTTTATAGTTTGGTCTGATAGTTATTTGCTGGAGAAAAATTTTCAGAAATTTTTAACAGCATACACCCTCTTAAAAATCTGGACACAAATAGTAGTGTTTAATTTAGTTTCATACATCTTTTAGTTGACCTGAAATAGAAAACTTGATACCATCCGCGAAAAAATCCGTTTACTTTCTTTGATAGCTTGGATACACTTACGCTATTTTGATTTGGTTAAATTTTAAGAGCAGAAGCAGCCCCAAAAGTTTAAACATAATACCCTCAGTCGTTACTGCTGAGATGCCTTATTGGGAATTAGAATTAACACAGTGCATTTTGATTTAACCTTATGGCAACATTTAGTTTTTAAACAAAAATTCAATTGGGAGGGTGGGCGTGGTAGAGGGATTGGTTTCTCTTCAATTACTGTCGACTATGAAAAAGGGCATCTGTCCTTTCCATTTTCAATCGAATGAGCCCTTTTCGAAGTTTCTACGACAACTCCTTCGATACAAAGTGCCCTGGTCTAAACAACAACAACAACAAAAAAATAGTATATTATATCCACATCGATCTTTACTATAAAAATGTCAAGCCTTCCAATTACTTTCGACTATTAAAAAGGGCACTAGGCCTTTCGAATTCCATTCGAATGAGCCTTTTTCGAGTTTCTACGACAACGCTTCATATAAACACCTTATATGGCCCCAGGGCATAAATTATAACTCTTACCCTAAGGGCTGTAAGGGTGGTTGTCATCCTCTAAGACCTAATTTCCAGAACTTTAAACTACGTTATACAAAATGGCTATCTCAAAATTTTGATTGGACGTGTCTTGGAAAATGGTGGGCGTGAAAGGTGCGTTGGTCTTCCTCCAATCACTTTCAACTATTAAAAAAGGCACTAGCCGTTTCAATTTCCAATCAAATGAGCCCTTTTGAAGTTTTTACGACAACGCTTTCAATAATAGCCTTTTATGCCCCCAGAGGATAACTTACAACCCTCGCCCTGAGGGGTGGGTGGGGGGGTTGTCATCCTCACAGACCTAATTTCCAGATCTTTCTACTACGTTGAACAAAATGGCTATCTGTAAATTTTGATTGGATGTGTTTGGGGGAATGGTGGGCGTGAGAGAGGGGTTAGTTACCGTCCAATCACTTTCAACTATTAAAAAGGGTACTATCCCTCTCAATTTCCAATTGAATGAGCCCCTTTTGAAGGTTTTACGACAACTCTATCATTAAAAACCTTATATGCCCCCTGGGCATAACTTACAACCTTTGTCCTGGGGACTCGGGGGGTTTGTCATCCTTAAATACATAATTTCCAGAACTTTCAAATATGTTGAACAAAATGGCTTTTTCGATTCTCTTATTGAACGTGTCTGAGATATTGGAGGGGATGAGAGGGGGGTTACGTACACGCAGCTAAAATTTGATAATTAAAAAGGGTAGTACAAAATATAAAAACACAGAGCCCCTTTTGAAGGTTATAAAACCATTCTGAATATAAACCTTACATGTTCCCAGGGCACAACTTACAACCCTTGCACTGACAGCTCTGATGGGGTGTTTATCCTAAAAGACCTAATTTCCAAAACTTTCGACTACGTTGAACAAAATGGATATCTCAAAATTTTGATTGGATGTGTTTGGGGAAATGGTGGGATTAGTTGCCCATTTCAATAAAAGCCTTATATGCCCCCAGGGCATAGCTTATAACCCTTGCCCTGAGGACTATGGGGAGAGTGTCCTGCTCAGAGGTATAATTTCCTGAACATTAAACTTTGAGGAACAAAATGGCTACCAAGAAATTTTGATCGGTTATGTTTGGGGAAATGTTGGGCGTGGAAGGGTGTTTGTTGCCTTCCGATCACTTTCGACTATTAAAAAGGGCACTAGCCATTTCAATTTCCAATCGAATGAGTCATTTTTGAAGTTTCTGCGACGACGTGTTCAGTAAAAGTCCTATATGCCCCCAGGGCATAACTTACAACCCTTGCCGTGAGGGCTGTGGGGGAGTATCCTCCTCAAAAACATAATTTCTATCTGGAAATCCAAAACACTGAATAAAATGGCTATTTAAAAATTTTGATTGGATGTGTTTGGGGAAAACGTGGGCGAGAGAGGGGGGCTAGTTGCCCTCAAATCCCTTTCGAAAATTAAAAAGGGCAATATCCATTTGAATTTCCAATCAAATGGGCCATTTTTCAAGTTTCTACGTCAAAGATTTCAATAAAAGCGTACATACCCCTAGGATATAAATTATAACCGGGCTTCTGACGGATGTGGGGGGGAGTGTTTTAATGACACGTATATGTTCCAAACAGGTAACTTCTTGAACTAAAATTGCACTCTCAAATTTTTATCAGTTGTGTTGTAGGAACTAGTGGGCGAAAACCAAGTGTTAGTTTCCTTCCACTCACTTTCGACTATTAAAAAGGGCATAAGCCATTTCAATTTGCTAATCAAATGAGCCCTTTTTAAAATGTTTCTACGACAACACTTTCTATAAAAACCTTATATGCCCCCAGGGCATAACTTACAGCCCTTGACCTGAGGGCTGTGAGGAGGTTGTCATCCTCAAAGACCTAATTTACAGAAATTAAAACTACGTTGAATAAACTGGTTATCTCAAAACTTTGATTGGAGGTGTTTGGGGGAATGATGGGCGTGGGGGGGGGCTAGTTGCCCTGAAATCACTTTCGACTATTAAAAAGGGTACTAGTCCTTTGAATTTCCAATCGAATAAGCGGGTTTTGAAGTTTTTACGACAACGCCTTCTATAAAAACCTTATATGCCCCCAGGCCATAACTTAAAACCCTTGCCCTGAGGGTTCTGAGGGAGTCTCCTCCTCAAAAACATATTTTCTATCTGGAAATCGACTACGCTGAACAAAATGGCAATCTCAAAACTTTGATTGGCTTTGTTTGGGGGACTGATCGGCGTGGGGGGGGGGGGGGCTTGTGGCCGTCAAATAGCACTCGAATAATGAAAGTTGTACAACCCCTGTTAAATTACAATCAAATTAGCCTGTTTTGAAGTTTCTACGACAACGCCTTTCATAAAAACCTTATATGCCCCCAGGGCATAACTTAAAACCATTGCCCTGAGGGTTGTGGGAGACTGTGCTCCTCAAAAACATATTTTCTATCTGGAAATCAACTACGCTGAACAAAAAGGCTATCTCAAAATTTTGATTGGATGTGTTTGGGGGAATGATGGGCTTGGGGGGGGGGGCTAGTTGCCCTCCAATCACTTTCAACTATTAAAAAGGGTACTAGCCCTTTGAATTTCCAATCTTAGGGGAGGCTTGGGGGGCTAGTTGCCCTCCAATCACTTTCGACTATTAAAAAGGGTATTAGCCAGTCCCATTTCAAATCGAATGAGCCCTTTTCGAAGTTTCTACAAGTCCTTTGATACGAAGTGCCCGGGTATGGAGAAACCAAAAACATATTGTACCCACATCGTTTTTTACTTAGGCAGCGCTAGCGCACTGCCTATGATTTCTGAGAAGTAAAAGATTTGCAAACACAACGTCTGAGATAGTTCAAGGTTTTTGCTATTTGCAGATTTTCATTATACGTACGGAAGGAACCTTACCAAAGGTGAGTTCGACGATCCCCTCAGTCAAAGACTGTAATTCAACTGTAATGAAACTTCAAAATCTTATTTCCCGCCATTCCAGGGACTCCGCTTACGTTGAAATTAGTGGAAAACAAGATTTCGTTCTTCCTCACAATTGGATTACAAAAATCAAAGAAACAAGAATCTTTAAAACTACCTTAAATAGTAGCTAAAGGGCTGGGCACAAGTAGCTGATTCAGGGAACTGATTTCCAAATCAGCACCGATTTTAAAGGAAATCGGCGTCGATTTTAGCTTCAAAAATTTTCTAGTTTTCGGTGCCGTGTTGTAAAATCAGCGCCATTTTCATCATGAACGTCACAAAAAATAGGGATACAAATAAAAAGTCAGCCAAAAGATGTAGACGGTGAAAGACCCCGCTACTGAGCTGAGAATTAAACTGAGAACTAAGCTGACATCAATCATGCAACTATTAATAAACTCCAGTTGACTATTTTGGGCCATGATTTTTTGTTTTGAAAATCTCGCGCAATAAATTTTTCTTTCAACAAATTTTTCTAACCGTAATCGTTTGTCCACTGAGCTGCTGAAATCGGTTCCCAAAATCAGCTACGTGTGCCCAGCACTTAAACTGTAGAAAGGCAAAAAATAAAAATCGGATTTAGGTACAAAAAAATACGTCCGAAAAGGGTGACCAATACCGCTGACGTTAGACTACTTCTTTTTTTCAAGACTGACACGTGTACTTTAGATCTTGTTCTTTTTTCTGCCATTCAGCATGGCTTTTGTGTTAAAATATGAACAGAAATTCCATTTGCTCTGGAAAATCAACATAGATATATAGGGTTCTAGCTATTTCCCGCCAGGAAAAAATTCAGGATTTTTCGGTTCTGCTGACAAGAATTATCAGGATTTTTTGCCCGCGCGACAGGATTTTCAAATTTTTGAAATGGAAATACTGGTTTACACCATCAGTCCCCAAAGACTGTACATAAGGACAAGGCATCGAGACGGTTGCTATAGCAACCGGTTCGATGCCTAGAGTCTCGAAGCTAGAGTTCAAATTCACTTTGCAATCTGGATCCATCAAATTGGTGGGTTTGTATCCTGTTTTTGCGTGTGCATAACCTTTGGCTGTACTTGCACATGATAAAAAGTGGTCAAAGCAGTTAGCTGACCCTTTATCTTTCAAAAATGTTTCCAGATTCTAGATTAAGTCCTGGGAACCACTTTTAAAGTGTCTAGCTCCACTCTCTGTCACTCCACAGGGCACGGATCTTTGATGACCTTAAGAAACTTTGCGGGGTAAAAGTGAAATAGATTCAAAGTACAAAGGACACCCATAAAAGTGTTTTGAACCTCATAACTTTACTAAATCTGAATAATTCTTAAATAAATTGATAAAATATGTCTGAAATTAAAAAAAGTAACTCGGCTTCAAATTCTTCTTAATTCATTGTAGTCTGGCTTAAAAAACCTAGAGTCAAATGAAACTATACTAAAACCGAATTTGGAAGAAAAACAGTTTTTCTCGATATTGAGACATTTTTACTGCACGATTTCATAAGCCATAGGAATTGAGAATGAGTAATGGCATGAGCTCATAACAAACCTTTCCAGGGCAAAGCTATGAATTGTCTCCTGACTGTTTAATTATCCTCACTCAGCTACTCTCTAAGATAGCGAAAGATCTCTTATCTAGAATCTTACCTACCTTAGTAGAATATATGGGTTGGTGAATGTACACTATCACATTAATGGCTCATTAATGGCTCCCTTGGCACATTAATGGCTCCTTTCCTTGGGATTTGTCAGTTTTCGTCCCCTTTCTCTCAAATAACGTTACGCAATCCGGGGGTTACATTATTTCTGGTATCATAACTATGTTTACATGAAACGTGAGAAATATCAGTAAAATTAACTAGAAGCAGGAAATTGTGAAGGGTAATTGGCCTTTTTACACAGTTTTCAGCAGCGTCTATATGCGGAAATCTTATATTTTTTATTTAACTTAACTTACGTCTGTTTTGTGTAAACCAAAATAGTTTTGTGCCCACGCCAACGCCCCTCCCTCATCATTTATCCTGATCTTTATGTGAGTTTTCTTCTATTTTTTATGAAATTTGATATTTTCTGCAAATTTTGGAATTTATATCCTTTTCGTATTGTCACCAGCCCCCCCCCCTGAAATACCCCTTTTTTGGCTTTGAAATGTTTACTGAGCTGATGATCGACAACCTACAACAAGATTACACAATAGACTGTTAGGCTGCTGCCTCTTAAACCTCCTGCTGTCGAATATCCTTGTTCTAGCTCTTAAATATGAAGTCGACCTTCCAAGACATATGCACCTGTCTTTGAATAGTCCTTATCGTCAAAAGATAAAATGTTTTAAGTAAAATCCCCTAAGAAAAATTAAATAAAATAAAATTAAAAAACAATTTACCACTAGTAGCAAGGAAATCAGGGGCAAATTCAGGGGGGCCATTTCACGAAAATGTTGGAGGAATTTTTAATGACGATTAAAAAAAGGGTAAGCTATTTTTGAAAATCTATGGGAAAATTTTGACTTTTTTTCTAGATTTTTTTTTTCGATGAAAATACCATAAAAGGTACTTTTCACAATCTAGCAGGAAGAATCTAAGAGAGCAATTGACTCTCTGCCCCTCCCTAATTGTTATCCTCGGAAATCATTTTTTTGCTATGAAATTAACTGCTATGTAATTAAAATTTTGCCTTTTTTTCTAGATTTTTTTTTCGATGAAAATACCATAAAAGGTACTTTTCACAATCTAGCAGGAAGAATCTAAGAGAGCAGTTGACTCTCTGCCCCCTCCCTAATTGTTATCCTCGGAAATCATTTTTTTTGCTATGAAATTAACTGCTTTTGCAGAAACCCTTTACAGTAGTTTTATTCTTTAAATTTTGCGTCGAATGAACTCCTGCACGCCTATATCAAGTAAAAGCATTGGCGTGTAGGTAAGAGCAAAAAACTAATTAAAAAGAAATTTCTGTTCTAATCACGCTGATATTTTAAAGAATAGATCTTCGTGTGAACTAAAACATATAATTTTTAACCTGAGTAGATGACCTTGAAAGTGGTGCTCTAAATTTTTAGCTTGATTTTCCGTGCTAAAGGAACTTTGGGAAGTCCTGAAATTTTAAATGTTTCTTAGTCAATTTTTAGCCTACAAAATACATCCTTTGCCATACCCGTGTGACAAGTGTAATAAAAAATCAGACGTTATTTTCCGCTTGTCGCCTCTTTTTGGTGGCACCAATTCATGAACATTTAGGAGGGGGACAACGATTCTTTTCAACCTTTTTTCAATGAGGATCCGAAAAACCTATGTTCAAAATATAGGTGGTGGGGGAAGGGGGGGGGGCAATTTTGTTACTTTTCTTTTTCTTCAACAGATCACTAAATATTTCGTTATTATTTAACGTCTAAGGGAAGTCTTTAGGGTCAGGCAACTGAACCCCATTGCACCCCTCACCCCAAATAGCATTTCTGACTCTATTTGGAGGAAATACAATGTCTCTTTCATAATAATCAAAGTTAGGGATATTTTTTAAAGTTTGCGAAATAAGACCATTTTCAAGAATTTGGGCATTTTTTTTGCAATATTTTTAGATTTTTCAACCTTCAGAGGTGTAGTCCCCCGGATGCTCCTCATGCCTATGCTTTGGTTTTAAATTGGTTAAATAGTTCATTTTTTTAAGTTGCACCTGGAAAATCTGAGCTGTAAGCACAACCATGGGCGTCTGCAAGCTGGACATACTAGAGCGAGCCTTCCTCCTTACCCTTAGAAGACCAAAATGTATAAAAGTAAAATATTATTATTAAAAAAATACTCTCTTAATAAAAATTATCTAGCCTTTATCATCCCCGTATGCCGAATTTTTGTAAACCTACCCCCTTCTCCAAAACATTGCTTACGGGTATCCATGATTAGATGGATCACAAGATAATTCTTGTTATTATGCTTGTCGGTTATTTTCGTATGTTAAACAAATAAAATACTTCGACACTAATAACTCGTTGCCGTTTGTGAAAACGCGTCGACTATGATGGTTCTCAATGAATTCAATTAGTCAAGGGTAAGGTATTGACTTATTCGCATGGCTGATTCTTTTGTACAAGCTATGTTTATCTATTT
The DNA here is from genome assembly GCF_049724085.1 of Artemia sp. Qi Xiang Cuo. Taxonomy (NCBI): domain Eukaryota; kingdom Metazoa; phylum Arthropoda; class Branchiopoda; order Anostraca; family Artemiidae; genus Artemia; species Artemia sp. Qi Xiang Cuo. The sequence goes on from NC_142803.1 coordinate 51,244,443, forward strand.
GACTTGTCGAATATTGATATGTTTAACATAAAAGTTATACAGCCTGGGAATAACAAATAGTGATTTGAAGTTTCGAATTGAATTCTTTGTCATCTGCTTTCTTCCTATGAAAGGTCATTTAGAAAGTTTTGGGATGTTCCCTGATTAGGTTGACTTTTCATATAGCCAAACTTTAGCTGCGGAAAGTTTTGTAGAAAGTAAAAGATTATTTCGCAAGTTCAATAAAGAAATTAACCTACTCTTTGAGTGTAGGGACGACATTTGAGAGACGGAACAGGGGAGTAATTCTCCCATGGTTTCAAAATGCTGGGAATACATGTGAAAAGTGTGTTTTAGGAACGGTTGATTTGCAGCTAGAGTTTCGATGTTTTAACCATATAACTGATCTTCTACTATTCAACAAATAACCCAGGGGTAGCCCTGTGTCCACCACTTTTTGTAAAGCTTGATGCACCTTCCAAAGGCCAGAACATAATTTGCACTTTACTGAACAAAATATAAATGTTTTTACTTTTATAACTTTAATAAATCAAATAATATTAACATTTGGATTACTAAATATCAGCATATGTATTTTAAACTGCTTATGCACATTCATTTGTATTTTTTTCAGTAAAGTGCAAATTATTTTCTGGCCTTGGGAAGGCATAGAGGTTTTGAGCCCAACTTGTGTTAATTTCTGCTCGTTTTGAGTTTGACTCGGTTAATTATTGTAATTTTTTTTCGTTTTGGGTTTCATTTATTTATTGATGCTGATTTGTGTTAGTTTCACGCTTGGTAGATTATTTGATTTTATTTTTGTTCATTTTTGGTTTAATGGAGTTCTTTACTTTTCTTTGAAAAACTTATTTTGTGGAAAAAGTTTTTTTTAATTAATTCCTGTTCGTTTTATAAATAGTTTAAATATTTTCGTTTTTTTAAAGTCTTTATAGTTTGGCCTGCTATTTTGTATGCTAGAGAAAACTTTTCAACAATTTCTATCAACATTTACCCTTTTCAAAATCTGGACACAAATAGTAGTGTTTAATTTAGTTTCATACTTCCTCTAGTTTACCTGAAATGGAAAACTTGATACCATTCGCAAAAAAATCCGTTTACTTTCTTTGATAGCTCGGATACTACTACTACTACTACTCCTAACAACTCACCGCAGGCCCAAGCCGCCTGAGGCCAACACAGCTACGCACGCTCCTTCTCCATCCCAATCTATTCAAAGCCTCCCTTTTTACACCCGCCCATGAAGTTCCCATTTCCTTTAAATCTTTCTTTATGAAGTCCTCCCACCCCAGACGAGGACGAACTGCTTTCAGTTTAGCCCTAGACGGTTGGCCGAAAAGAACAATCTTCGGCACTCTGTCATCCTTCATCCGCACAACATGCCCTAGCCACCTCAACCTTTCTTTCATTATAGCCCTAGAGAGCAGTATTGAACCATATTTTTCGTATAGCCTATTGTTTGAAATGCGGTCAGTCAGCCGGATACCCAGAACAATCCTTAAGCAATTTCTCTGGAAAACATCTAGCAAGTCTTCATCCACTTTTCGGAGCGCCCATGCTTCAGAGCCATATTTGACCACTGTCATCACTGTCGCTTCTAATATTCTAATCTTGGTTTGCAGGCTTATCTTCCTATTATTCCAAACTTTTTTTAACTGTGAAAAAACACCCTGAGCCTTTGCTATTCTACTTTTGACATCTTCACTGCTTCCACCATCTTTACTAATAATACTACCAAGGCAAGTGTAGCTGTCTACCTGATCAATCTTTTTATTACCCAAATTTACCTTTTCATCTTCCCTTATTCCTAGCCTTAGTGACTTAGTCTTCTTAACATTAATTTTCAAACCTATTCTAGCACCCTGAACTCACAAAACCTCTAAAACTTCATTCATTTTGATCACACTTTCATCTAGGATGCTTAAATCATCAGCATAGTCTAAGTCCAGGAGACTTTTTCTACCCCATTTCATTCCGTGGTCTCCCAGTGCCTTTCCTGTGCTCCTTAAGCCAAAGTCCAACAAAATAATCCATATAAAGGAATATAGATCACAACCGTGCTTAACCCCTGATTTAATACAAAACCGGCTGCTAACCTCATTTCCTACCTTAACCGCAGCAATGTTATTCTCGTACATAGCAGTAGTGATAGGTCAATCTAAGAGAGCGGACAGTCCCCCCGCCTAATTGTGTCAATTAAAGGAAGCGGACAGTACTACCTTACTATGTCAATAAAAAAGAGAGCGGGTGGGTGGGACATTACAGTGTCAATTAAAGGTAGCAGACAGTACCCTTTTTTATAATAATATATACAGGCGGGCAGTGCACATACCATTCAATGGGATAGTCACTCCAACATGGCATTAACATGTATCATAAAAAAATCACCACGTCTAAAAACGTCATGTTTTTGCTTGTTTTCTTATGTTCTAATTAGAATCAACCTACCATGAAAAATTCGTGTTGTTCACGAAACAGTGATTTTGATATTAAATTCCATGTTTCTGATTGAGTCATGGTATGGGTAAACGAACTAGGATGTTATGAAATTCTATGGCAATACGTTAGGCGTGTTTTTTTTATGACATATCATGCATACATCGATGGATGTTTTCATGGTATTGTTGAATGAAGTGAATGGGTATGAAATTCTGTCTGTTAAGGAATTAATTTAGGCGTGTTTTTTTATGTTTGACCTTGAACACGGGTGTAAAAACTCTGATAATGAGTTATTTTCTCAGTTCAAAATTGGCATTTGAAATACAACCATGCATTCTAACAAAAGGAATATTGATGAAGGCTACACGCAAGAAGTAAGTTATTCATTTATATTCTTAGTTGGTAAAGAAATTAATTCTAATATAATTTATCGGGTGGTTTATACAGTCACCATTATAATTAACGAATTGTTAAAATTTTTTTAATCTGGATCTTCAGAGGTTGGTAAAGAGCAATATCAAAACAAAAAAAAGTATGTAAACACTGCATTTAAATGGCTTGCGAGCCTAGTACATGAGGCAAATCATACTTATTTTGATTCTGACCCAAAGTTCCCACCCCCACTATGCCACAACCCTCCACCCTCCCCTTCACTTCTTTCTTTTACTTCAATTAGTAGCATTTGACGCTCGAGCAACGAGTTCTTCTGCTTTTTCTCTTCCAGTGACCTTTCTAATTCGGCTATTTTTCTATCTCTTTCTAAAGCCTCATTCTTTAACTCCTGTATTTCAGAAGACAAATTGTTAACTGCAGTTATTAAATCACCCTGCTTACTAAGTAATCGGTCTAATTTTTCGTTTTGGAGCTCATTAGCTTGGTCGAACTTGGCTTGGGATACTGGAATATTCATTATATAATTTGGTGATATACCCGAACTCAATTTTTTTAAACATCATTAAACGAGACTTACTCGCAAGGGGGGTGATTATGGTTATAGGGACGGGGGGTACTAATTTTTCATCTGTAAAAAAAAGGGAATCATTTTTTCCATACTAAATTTTTTCTTCTTTTTTAAGACCAATTATGAAGAATGGGTTATAAAAGAATCAAAAAAAAAACAATAACACGCTCAATTTAAGGGTAAATGAGAGAAGAGGACTCCAGGGGAGGAGGGATTGTCTTTATGGGACGGTGGGCAGTTTTTTGGTCAAGAACGCAACATTAACTTTTTTTCCGCTGTTACATTTACAATTTATTTTTTTTTGCGCAAAGCAGTAGTTTTTAAGTGTAGATTTAATGTTACTTAACCCCCTTAAGCGAAAATGATTTATTCTAAGAAAGTGAGCTGTATTTGTTAGAGTTTCAGAAGCAGTACATATTAATTTAATTTAATCCCTTTTTTTCAGCTATAATAATATTTGTTGTGATTGCCACAGTGTATATTTGTCTGAAATGTTTCTCAACCGGCATTGTATTCAAAACACCTTTCTTATTCATTGATGAACAAAGTAGTGAAATTCATAGCTATAAATGGAACGTCAGGTATAATATGTATAAGTACGAGAAAAACAGATGGAGTCCAACACAAAATTTTATAAACCGAAACGGCTTATACGTTAAAACCATAAGACCACGTAATGGAAATGGCTATGAAATAAACCATGGTCAAGAGGAAATTCAGGAAATATGCAGTTTTTTCGGTGTGCAAGCTGTATATGTTAAGGGAAACGTGCCAACTGATAAACTCTTACTAGAAAAATGTGATAAGGACATAGCATTATTCAATTTAGAAGACTTCAAATGTGAGAAATAACTGCACTCAGTACATGATCCGGAAGCTGAAGTTAGATAAATTGCTCAATGGGTGCCGGAAAAGATACCTGACATGGAAAAATGCATCAGATATCCAAAGACCTAAACTCATGCTCCTCCTCATATCAAATGGATTGTTTTTTTTTAAATGTGTCAATATGTATTTTTTCAAAATGTTTTTTAATATGTTTAAGCAATAAATATCTTAAGCCTCAACCATCTTTATTCTGTAGAATAGTTCATCGCCATGAAAATCACACTTTCAGATTCATCATGTCAGGGAACACACTTTCAGATTCAGCATGTCAGGGAACACACTTTCAGGCTCAACATGTTGGAAACCCTAAATGCTCATCCCTAAAAAGGTAAGTTAACCCTAAATGGTTAAAGAATTTCTCTGAAATTACATTTTCAGATTCAGCATGCCAGAGAAGTCATACATTACTTTTCAACTTCTTTTATATCCCAACACCAAATTTTCGCAATGAAAAAGAAATATATTACAGATCAATTCTAATTTTTTTTCCTGAGAAATCCACTTCAGTTCCAATTTTTCTCAAAGAGATGAAAAATTTAAAGTCCTGTTCCAAATTTTTCATAGAAGATAGAAAAAAGTTATACTTTGATCGTGAATATTCATCATGAAAATAAGGAGCTCCACTTTAATTCTGAGATTTTTCCCAAAGACATAAACAAATTTAAAGTAATGTTCTAAATTTTAGTGTAGAAGATAGGAAAAGTTATACTACGAATGTGAATATTTTCCAGGAAGATAAAAAGCTTCATTTTATTTCTAATTTTCTCAACGAAGTGAAGAAAAGTTCAAGTTCGCTTCTGAATTTCCTCAATGTAAAAGAAATAAGTTACAGATCAATTCTATTTTTCCAGAGAAAATAAAAATTTTCCACTTCAGTTCAGATTTTTCTCAAAGAGATGAAAAAACTTAAAGTACTGTTACAAATTTTTAATAGAAGATACAAAAAGTTATACTTTGATCATTAAAAGTTAGCTCAATTCTGAATTTTACCAAAGGACTTACAATTCAATTCTAATTTCTCCACAAAAAAATAAAATCTTCCACATCAGTTATTAAGTTCATCAAGACATAAAGAAATTAAAAGTTCTATTCTAAATTTTTCCGTAGAAGATAGAAAAAGTTTTTTATATCTTTTCAGAACAAGTTCTTTTCTTAATGTCCCCCCTTAACCAATTTTACAACTTGAAATACTCATTCTTTTCACACACAACTCTACTTTATGGCTTTTTGAATATCCCAACACCAAGCAATACTTTCAAAAGGCCTTTTTATATCCTTTCAGAACAAGTTCTTTTCTTAATGTCCCCCCTGAACCAATTTTACAACTTGAATTTTTATATCTTTTCAGAACAAGTTCTTTTCTTAATGTCCCCCCTAAACCAAATTTACAACTTGAAGTACTCATTCTTTTCACCCACAACTCTACTTTATGGCATTTTGAATACCCCAACACCAATCAGAGTTTACACAACAAAGTGAAGAAAAAGTTCAAGTTCTCTTCTGAATTTTCTCAAAGAATGGAAAAAGTAATAGTCCAATTCTAATTTTTTCCATAGAAAATAAAAAATCTCCGACTTTTTTAATAAACATTCTAAGCGTTTGACATGCTAACGTATCCTAAAATAATAGAAATATAACAAAGTAATGCATAAAATATTTTTATTGAAATAACAACATGTAGAATATTAACATAAAAGACACTACACTACGTACATTATTAGACACTATTAATATTATTGAGTCACTTTGAACATTTTTGAATCTGATCCATAAAATAAATCATAAGCTCCTCTCTTGGCACTAGAGTTACTCACTTCTCTTAGTTCATAACCACTTGAATAATAATCATTATTCCATTCTGAGTCATATACAATTTTTACTGGGATGTCACATACAGGTTCAATACACATTTCATCCTTGCAATTATTTAATTCAATGACCATATGATCTTTGGTAGTAATAATGTTCACTTATACACTATTCTCCATTAATTTATCTTGACATTCATTAGTGATATTGGCTGCCAATGCTCTTTTTATTTTGACTGTGATTTCATTGTCTATTATCACATTATTTTTACAGAGGTAACAGTTCTGGCACGTCGACAAGATATGATTTATGATGTTGGTGCAGCAGTATGCACGTCTTCTATTTCCCTTTGCTTTCATTCGAATGCTAACACCGGAAAGATGACGATAAGATCTATCAACTGGTAACTTGTTACCAGAACCACTAGCTAGAAGTTGTCCATCTTCATCAACTATTATTTTTATGTTGGCATTCTCTTTGAGTACTAACTTCTCTGGAAATGATACTTTCTTATATCCAACATGTGCCTCATGAAAATTCTTGAGTACTCCAAAGGAATTTAACTCCTCACTTTCATGACAACGTAGGCATACATTCCTAATAAGATCTCCGCAACTACTTTTTTTATAGTTCAAATATATCTCTTTGTCAGCATTCAAGGCAACGATGACTTTATCATGCATACACGCGTTTCTCGAATAATTCATTTCCACTTCTTTTTAAATATGATGTCGATGTTTATCCGTTCAATGGATGAAAATTACTAATCTAATACATGCAATAAACTAAATAGTCTCGATAACCTACCATGGAGTACCACTGGGAAAGCCACTTCCAATGTAAGAGCAAGCATAGCGTAGGATTGCTATAGCCACAAGCATATCTCATGTTGTCATAGATGGCAGCACACCCGCTCAGACACACACTCATAGTGAGAGACAGGCAAAAAGTTAGGTTATTTTAGGTTCACTTAGGTTAGGTTAGGTTAGGTGAGAGACAGGCAAAAAGTTAGGTTAATTTAGGTTCACTTAGAGTGACGCGTCACTCTAAGTGAACCTAAATTAACCTAACTTTTTGCCTGTCTCTAAACAAAACCTGTCTCATTTCGTTTACCCATACCATGACTCTATCAGAAACATGGAATTTAATATCAAAATCACTGTTTAGTGAACAACAGTGATTATTTTTAACAGTGATATTTTTACTTGCATAATAAAAATTCGAGTAAAGGATAAAACCTTTACTAAAGCTCTTCTATCAACAGAATCGAACGCTTGCTCATAATCTATACAACTGAGGACCAAAGTTGTTTGAAAACTCAGGCACTTCTCAATTATTAGCCTAAGAGTGAAAATTTGGTCGACACATCCTCTTCCTTTTCTAAAACCGCACTGTTCTTCTCTTAAAACTTTGTCTACGGCATCTCTCAGTCTAAAAAGAATCATATTACTAAGTAATTTACTACTTACAGAGACTAGACTAATCCCTCGATAATTACTACACTCACTTTTATCACCTTTCTTATAAAGTGGCTTAATTAATGTTTTCCTAAAATCGTTATGTACTTCCCCTTTTTCAAAAATCATATTAATAATCTTCAGTAACTTATTTCTAACCTCAGAGCCACCATATTTGAGAAACTCATTTACCGCCCTATCAGCACCTGGAGCCTTATTTTTTTGTCCTATTAGTACCGTCGCTAATTCCTCTTCACAAAAGAAATCTTCCTTCACATCCAAGGTATGACAAACTTTTTCATTTTCCTCTATATTTCTTCCTTCAACTCTATCTCGGTTAAGCAAATTTTCAAAATTTTCGGCCCATCTCTCTTTAGTTTTTTCTTTATTACTAATTGTGGCCCATTCCTGTCTTTGACTGGGCCAAGTCCGCAATGACTACTCCCTCTCAATTTGTTAACATGCCAGTACAATATTTTACTATTATGCCGTCTAGCTGCATCTTCCAGATCCTCGGCAATTTTATCCATGACCTCCACTTCACACCTCCTTATTTCATACTTTAATGCTATCTCCACTTTCGTTACATTCCTTTTGTTTTCATATCATCTATCACTAAGGTAATTCTTGTACAAGTCCTTATTGGGAATCAGCATTACCACAGTGCATTTTTATTTAATCTTAAGGCAACTTTTAGATTTTAAACATAATAGGCAGATGGGAAGGTGGGCGTGGGAGGGGGATTAGCTACCCTCCAATCACTTTCGACTATTAAAAAGGGCATCAACCCTTTTCAGTTTCCAATTGAATGAGCCCTGTTTGAAGTTTCTAACATAGAAATATCGCTTTCTATAAAAACCATATGTGGCCCCAGGGAATAACTTACAACCCTAGCCCTGAGGGCTGTGGGGGGGTACTGGTTGTCATCCTTAAGGACCTAATTTCCAACACTTTCAACTACGTTGAATAAAATGACTATCTAAAAATTTTGATTGGATGTGTTGGGGAAAAGGTGGGCGTGAGAGGGGGGTTAGTTGCCCTCAAATCACTTTCGACTATCAATAAGGGCGCTAGCCCTTTGAATTTCCAACCGAATGAGCCCTTTTTCAAGTTTCTACGGCAAAGTTTTCAATAAAAACCTTATATGCCCCAGGGTATAACTTATAACCCTTGCCCTGAAGACAGTGGGGGGAATGTCCTGCTCAAAGGTATAATTTCCTAAACTTTAAACTGCCTGGAACAAAGTGGCTATCTTCAAATTTTGATTGGATGTGTTTGGGGAAATGGTGTGCATGGTAGGGGTGTTAGTTGCCTTCCAATCAGTTTCAACAATTAAAAAGGGCACTAGCCATTTCAATTTCCAATCGAATGAGCCCTTTTTTGAAATTTCTGCAACAACTTTCTATATAAACCTTACATGCCCCCAGGGCATAACTTACAGCCCTTGCACTGAGGGATCTGATGGGGTTATCATCCTAAAAGACGTAATTTCCAGAACTTTCAACTACTTTGAACAAAATGTGTATCTAAAAATTTTGATTGGATATGTTTGGGAATTTGTGGGCGTGAGAGGGGGGTTAGTTGCCCTTCAATCAGTTTCTACTATTAAAAAGGGCACTAGCCCTTCCAATTTCCAGTTGAATGAGCCCTTTTTGAAGTTTCTAACATAGAAACATCGCTTTCTATATAAACCCTATATACCCCCAGGGCATAACTTACAACCTTTGCCCTGAGGGATGTGGTGGGGGGAGGGGTTTACATCCTTAAAGACCTAATTTCCAAAACTTTCAACTACGTTGAATAAAATGGCCATCTAAAGATTTTGATTGGATGTGTTTGGGGAAAAGGTGGCCCTGAGAGGGGGGTTAGTTGCCCTCAAATCACTTTCGACTATTAAAAAGGGCACTAGCCCTTTGAATTTTCCATCGATTGAGCCCTTTTTCAAGTTTTTACGACAAAGATTTCAATAAGAACTTACATGCTCCCTGGGCATAAGTTAAAGACCTTGCCCCGAGGACTCTGTGGTGAGTGACCTGATCATATGCCTAGTTTCCTGAACTTTAAACTGCGTGGAACAAAATGGCTATCTCAAAATTTGAATGTTTTTGGGGAAATGGTTGGTGTGGGCGTTAATTACTCTACACTCACTTTCGACTATTAAAAAGGGCAATTTCAATTTCCAATCAAATGAGCTTACAACAATCAAAATTGTGGGTGTGAGAGGGGGGTTAGTTGCCCTTCTATCAGTTTCTACTATTGAAAAGGGCACTAGCCCTTTCAATTTCCAGTTGAATGAGCCCTTTTTGAAGTTTCTAACATAGAAACATCGCATTCTATAAAAACCTTATATACCCCCAGGGCATAACTTACAACTCTTACCCTGAGGGCTGTGGGGGAGAGGAGTGGTAATTCATAAGGACCTAATTTCCAAAGCTTTACACTACGTTGAATAAAATGGCTATCTAATAATTTTGATTGGAAGTGTTTTGGGAAAAGGTGGGCATGAGAGGGGGGGTTAGTTGCCCTCAAATCCTTTTCGACTATTAAAAAGGACACTAGCCCTTTGAATTTCCAATCGAAAGAGCCCTTTTTCAAGTTTCTACGAAAAAGATTTCAATAAAAACTTATATGCCCCCAGGGCATAACTTATAACTCTTGCCCTGAAGACTGTGGGGGGAATGTCCTGCTCAAAGGTATAATTTCCTGAACTTTAAACTGGATGGAACAGAATAGCAATCTCAAAATTTGGATTGGATGTGTTTGGGGAAATGGTGTGCATGGGAGGGGCCTTAGTTGCATTCCAATCACTTTCGACTATTAAAAAGGGCAATAGCCATTTCAATTTTCAATTGAATGAGCCCTTTTTGAAGTTTTTACGACAACACGTTCTATAAGAATCTTATATGCCCCCAGGGCACAACTTACAACCCTTGCCCTTAGGGCTGTGTGTTTGTGGGGGGGGGGGGTCATCCTCAAAGACATAATTTCCAGAACTTAAAACTACGTTGAACAAAATGGCTATCTCAAAATTTTGATTGGACGTATTTGGGGAAATTGTGGACTTCGAAAGGATGTTGGTTGCCTTTCATTCACTTTCGACTATTAAAAAGGGCAGAAGCCATTCCAATTTCCAATTGAATGAGCCCTTTTCGAAGTTTCTACGACAAGTACTTCGATACGAAGCGCCCTGGTCTAAAGGAAAAAAAATAATAAATAATACATTGTGCCTACATCATTCTTTTATGCCCCCAGGGCATAATTTACAGCCCTTGCACTGAGGGTTGTAGGGGAGTGTCCTCCTCAAAAAAATATTTTCTATCTGGAAATCAACTATATTGAACAAAATGGGTATCTCAAAATTTTGATTGGATGTGTTTGGGGAAATGGTGGGTGTGGAAAGGGTGTTAGTTGCCTTTCAATCACTTTTGACTATTAAAAATGGCACAAGCTACTCCAATTTCGGATCGAATGGGCCCTTTTCGAAGCTTCTACGACAAATCCTTTGATACGAAGTGCCCTGGTCTAAAGAAAAAAAATACATTGTGCCAACATCGTTCTTTACTTTGACAGCGCGATTGCGCTGCCTATGATAACAAGTAGAATTTATTTAATTAATGCTGTTAGTAAAATTTTTCTAGTAATAAGTGTCTGATCTCCGTTCCTGACAGAGAAGCGATTGCAAAGCTTGAAAAAATGCCAAGTGTCACCGTATGCTAGATGGTGTTGATGGGTTCTTTTACCAACACTAGCACCAGTTTCTATTCTTATAAGTTATCTATACCGTCTGCCGCTAACCTCGAAGCAAGGTTAGGATAAGGAATAGGTGTCACTTCGATCCGTTTCTTCAGAGCCAAAAGGAGCGAAAACATTTAAATAGCTAGCCTGAGACCTCCTACCCCTAAAAAATAAAGCTGATAAATTAGGCTGAACGAAATGATGAACGGACAATAGGACATAAAATAGGCAAATCAATCCGCGGAGAAAGGAAAATTTCAGTAGATTTTGGTTTTTCAACATTTTCTCATTTTACTTTTTTAGTTACTGATAACTAATTTTACAGCAGTTTTTCTTCCTTTTTTCATTTTGAGCTTAAATTTTCTTTGTATTGTTTCTTTGGTTTTGCTCTTCGAACTAAGTTCAAATCTTAAGTTCTTACAATCTCTAATCTTTTTTCTTTTGACTTCACTGATTTTAAACTTGGCTGAATTTGATTTTCTTATTAAAAAATCGAATTGTTCTTCGATTTATTCTTTTCTTTGAACTTAAATCTTCTTTCTTCCTTTAAGTTTTCTTTATTTTTTCATAACTGATTAAGTTATTTCACTGATTAATTCTTTGAAGTCACAGTCTTTTTTAATTTTAATTTCAAACCCGTTTCCCCAAGGATTAGATCCATGAAAATAATAAAAATAAATCCTTAAATGTTAGGGATGTTAGGGATAGGATGTCCTTATGTTAGGGATATCCCTAAATGTTAGGGATATCCTTAAATGTTAGGGATATCCTTAAATGTTAGGGATGACCCTCCGATAGAACAAAAAGGTTAAAAGTGTCAAAAATTAAAATATTGAAAGTGCCATTTTGTTGCCCTTACAACCAGTGGCGTCGTTTAGGGGAGGGGGGCAGTTGCCCCCCACCCAATAATTTGTAGAAAGGATTATTAAGTAGCTTTAAATTTGTTGTTCGTTTTAAGTTTCAACTTTATTCTTTACTTTGAGCAGATATTTTTTTTTTAATTAATCCTTCCTCGTTTCTAATATAAAAAGATACACATAAAACAGGGGTCAATTACACTTCCTAATATGTTCTACACTAATATTTATACAAATATACCACCTTCAAAACCTAATCATCATAGGCAGCGCAATCGCGCTGCCTAAGTAAAGAACGATGTTGGCACAATGTATTATTATTATTTTTTTTTCTTCTTCCATACCAGGACACTTCGTATCGAAGGAGTTATCATAGAAACTTTGAAAAGGGCTCTTTCGATTGGAAATTGGAATGGCTAGTGCCCTTTATAATAATCAAAAGAGATTGGAAGGCAACTGACACCTCTTCAACGCCCACCATTTCCACAAACACATCCAATCGAAATTTTCAAATAGCCATTTTGTTCAGCGTAGTTGATTTCCAGATAAAAATTAAGTTTTTGAGGAGGACTCTCCCATACAGACCTCAGGGCAAGGGTTGTAAGTTATGCCCTGGGGAATATAAGTTTCTTATAGAAAGCGTTAGTGCCCTTTTTAATGGTCGAAAGTGATTGGAGGGCAACAAGCCCCCCTCTCACGCCCACAGTTCCCCGAAACACATCCAATAAAAATTTTAAGATAGTCATTTTGTTCAACATAATTGAAAGTTCTGGAAATTAGGTTGTTGAGGATTACAGCCCCCCCCCATAGCTCTTGGGGCAAGGGTTGTAAGTTATGCCCTGGACATATAAGGTTTTTATAGAACGCGTTGTCGTAGAGACTTCAAAAAGTGCTCATTCAATTGGAAAGTGAAATGACTAGTGCCCTTTTTAATAGGTGAAAGTGATTGGAAGGCAACTAAAGCACCTTCCACGCCCACCATTTCCCCAAACACATCCAATCAAAATTTTGAGATAGCCATTTTGTTCCACGCAGTTTAAGGTTCAGGAAATTATACCTTTGATTAGAACACTCCCCCCACAGTTTTCAGGGCAAGGGTTATAAGTTATACCCTGGGGGCATATATAGTTATACCCTGGGGGCAGATATAGTTATACCCTGGGGGCATATAAGAGGAGGAGAACACTCCCCCTCTCACGCCCACCTTTTCCCCAAACACATCCAATCAAAATTTTTAAATAGCCATTTTAGTCAACGTTGTTGAAAGTTTTGGAAATTAGGTATTTAAGGATGAAAACCTCTCCCCCTCCCAGCCCTCAAGGCAAGGGTTGTAAGTTATGCCTTGGGGGCTTATAAGGTTTTTATTGAAAGCGTTATATTAAAGTTAAAGAAAAGATTTTTTTGCGAATCGTATCAAGTTTTCCATTTCAAGTCAACTAGAGGATGTATGAAACTAAATTAAACACTATTGTTTGTGTCCAGATTTTTAAAAGGGTGTATGTTGTTAAAAATTGCTGAAAATTTTTCTCCAGCATACAAATAGCACGCCAAACTATAAAGTCTAAAAAAAAAGATTAAAAGTATTATTTTATTTTTCCCTGAAAAGACTATGTCAATATAAAACGAACAGAAATTAATTAAAAAAAACTTTTTCCACAAAATCAGTTTTTCAAAGAAAAGTAAAGAACTCCATTAAACAAAAAATGAGCGAAAATAAAATCAAATAATCTACCAAGCGTGAAACTATCACAAATCAGCATCGATAAATAAGTGAAACCCAAAACGAACAGAAATTACAATAAATAACCGAGTCAAACTCAAAACGAGCAGAAATTAACATAAGTTGAGCACGAAATCCCTATGCCTTCCCAAGGTCAGAACATAATTTGCACTTTACCTGAAAAAAATACGAATAAATGTGCATTGTCAATTTAATATACATATACTGATATTTAGTAATCAAAATGTTAATACTATTTGATTTATTAAAGTTATAAAAGTAAAAACATTTATATTTTTTTCAATAAGATGCAAATCCAAACCACTATTCCCTGTGACAGTATCGGTCTGATTATCGTCTTATAAATACATGTCCTTATTTTAGCTTTAGTTTCATATTTCTAGTTTGATGTTTCTGGCTTGAATCCATAGCTGTAAATTCAACTATGAGAAAGATTAACAGACAAACGCTTGATTTTTATATGGAATTAAAAAAAAAACTAATTTTTTCAACTGAAAGTAAGGAGCATCATTAAAACTTAAAACGAACAGAAATTATTACGTATATAAGGTGGTTCGTCCCCTAGTCGATACCTCGCTCTTTACACTAAAGTTCCAATTTTGTTCCAATTCTTTAAGAATGACCCCTGAATCACAAAGGCCGTTTAATTAGAATAGATAGCTCTTTTGAAAGTATTAAAAAAAACTTTTGCTTAAAGACCAAGGTATTGACTAGGGGGCAAAAACCCCTCATATACGTAATAATTTCTGTTTGTCTAAAGTTTTATTGTTGCTTCTTACCTTCAGTTGAAAAACTTGTTTTTTTTATTTAATTTCTGATAGTTTTTTTAAAATAATGCTGGGAAATCCGGCGCCCCCTTCATAGAAATGTCCCTTACCGCATGAAAACATCCTCCATGGAAAGATCCTCCCACGTAATCCCCTCCCCCCGACCCCCTCCCCCCCTCACCTGAACAAATCCCTCTTGAAAATGTCTGTATACTTCCCAATAACCAATACTATATGTAAACAATGGGCAAAGTTCATAACTTGTAGCCCTTCCCCTGGGGACTGTGGGGATTAAGTCATCTTCAAAGACATAATTATTATATTTCCGACTATGCTGAACAAAATGATAATCTCAATAAATGACTATCATCATAAAAATCCAGTTATTTTGATGTATCTGTTGGTATCAAAATTCTGTTTTTTAGAGTTTCGGCTACTATTGAGCTGGGTCGCTCCTTACTTACAGTTCGTTACCACGAACGGTTTGAAACAATTCAATTTAAATCTCCACATGTAAAAATAGACTAATAATATTATTAATGAATTTGATTTAGTACCGTACCTGAAAAGAAACATCAGCTAAATAGTATCAAAAAATAAAATACATTATCAGTTCAATAATAAGCAGGCAGCAAGCCTTTCTATATAAAGAGTGATATGGCTTCAGTGTATTATTATTATTGTTTTTTTACCGAGTCACTTCATATGCAACAAGTTATCGAAGAAACTTTAATATGGGCTCATACGATTGAAAATTTAAAGTTCTAGCGCTATTTTTAAGAGTCAAAAGGGACATAGGGAGACCCACCCCCTCCCACTCGCGTTTTTTTTCAGCTGCCCTTTCCTGAAAGATATAAGATAAAAAAGCTAAGAGTATTCAGGTGAATTTTCAGAGAATGTTAATGGCAAGGGCGTCACAAATAGGAGGAGGAGGAACGCCCTCCCAAAGGTTTATTCTAATCGGTA
Source organism: Artemia sp. Qi Xiang Cuo (assembly GCF_049724085.1). Lineage (NCBI taxonomy): Eukaryota > Metazoa > Arthropoda > Branchiopoda > Anostraca > Artemiidae > Artemia > Artemia sp. Qi Xiang Cuo. The sequence goes on from NC_142803.1 coordinate 51,260,060, forward strand.
AACAAAGTTCGATTCGGTAGAATAGTGAAGCGATGTGCCGCTATTTTACTAGCTTAAGGTTTTTCTGAATGTAAATAGGCTAATGCTAATACATGAAGTAAAATCAATGAAAGAAGATCAGTCATCAGTCCCTAAAAGTTATTTAATTGTATAGCAATATCACGTAAATAAGTTGGTAAAATCCATTACCCCCCCCCCCCCGCAAATATTTTGGCTAGTGAAGTATTGTCAAAAGGGTGTCTGGGTACTATTTCAGAAAGAGCTAAGGGTATTGCATTGGAACCTTTGGGGCATGTTGTTGGGGATGTTGGAATAAGTCAGAAAACACTATGTGCATCCAAATTGGCAAAAGGGGGTATCCTACTTCTGGAATGGAATAAGGTATTAAGATAAAACTTTAAAGGAAAATTAAGGGGAATATTAAAATAATTCAAAATACACTACGTACATTCAAGTTATCAAAAAGGCATGTCATCAACATGTCAGGAACGGCTGTTAGTATTAGATTGAAACTTTAGAAACTACTGCTACTACTATTATGGGCAATCGTTTGATTCGGTACATAGAAGAGCTTTCGAGAAGATCTTATCCTTGTATGGTATACCAGACAAACACATTAAAGTGATTAGTGCTATGTACGGGAATAACACTGCTGCGGTTAAGGTAGGAAATGAGGTTAGCAGCTGGTTTCGGTAAATCAGGAGTTAAGCAGGGTTGTGTTCTATCCCCCTTTATTTAGATCATTTTGATGGATTTTGTCTTAAGGAGCAGAGGAGACCACGGAATCAAATGAAGAGGAAAAACTCTCCTAATAGTGTGAGCAAAATGAATGAACTATTAAAGGTTTCGCGAGTTCAGGGAGCTCGAATAGGTTTAAAAATTGATGTTAAAAAACTAAGTCACTAAGGCTAGGAATAAGTGAAGATGAAAAGGCGACGTTGGGTAACGAAAAGATTGATCAGGTGGACAGCTTTACTTACCTTGATAGTATTATTAGTAAAGACGATGGGAGGAGTGATTATGTTAAAGACAGAATAGCCAAGACTCAGGGTGCTTTTTCACAGTTAAAAAAAGCTTGGAAGAATAGGAAAATAAGTCTGCAAACCAAAATTAGAGTTTTGAAAGCTACAGTGATGGCAGTGGTCAAATATGGCTCTGAAGCATGGGTGCTTCGAAAAGCGGATGAAGAGTCGCTAGATGTTTTCCAAAGAAATTGCCTACGGATTGTTCTGGGTACTCGGCTGACATACCGTATTTCAAACAGTAGCCTGTACGAAAAGTGTAATTAAATCCCACTTTCTCGGGCTATAATTTATTTTTATTTGTTTTATTCAATACAAGAGAAAGCCATAGGCTTGTTGCACTAAGGTTTAGATTTCTAAGGCACGTTTTGCGGATAAAGGATGACAGATTGCCGAAGATTGTCCTTTTCGGTCAACCGTCTTAGGCTAAACGGAAAGCAGGTTGACCGCGGCTGGGGTGGGAAGATGTCATAAAAAAATATTTGGAGGAAATGGGAACTTCCTGGGAGGGCGTAAAGAGGGAAGTTTTGAATAGACTGGGATGGAGGAGGAGCGTACGTAGCTGTGTTGGCCTCAAGGGGCTTAGTGCAGCCGTGGTTGGTTAGTAGTAGTAGTAGTGGTAATTACTACTATTACTGCTACTTCTACTACAACAATTATTACTTCTAATACTTCTGAAGCTTTGGGGGGACAGCAACATTTATAGTGTTTGCATTTCACGAGTGAATATTAGAAATTGTAATCAACCTGTATTGTCTTGTTTTCCAAAATGGACACTGTTCAGACTTTCAAGATTTTGAAAAGTGCTTTGGACAGTGGTAGAATTAAATCTCTTTGCATTCCTTCTGATCATGTAATCAAAATAAATATTGCGAGCTACCCGACAGCCATTGTTGTGAAAACTAGGGATTCAAGTTAGAGGGAAGGATACTGGATGAAAATTTATGTACCTCCATCAGAATCTATTAAAGTATTTGACACTTATGGAAGAGATTACAAAAAAAATAGCCACTTTAGTAACATTCCGTAAGAAAATTTCCTGTAATAGCCCATAATAGAAAACAGATACAGAATACCTTAACCAAGCCGTGTGGATTTCATTGTGTATTATTTCTTTATCAAGAGTGCGTAATAATATCTTTAAACATATTTTAAATATATTTGCAAATGTATTTGTGTTAAATGGTTATAATAGTGAGAATGCAGTCAAGCTGTTATATAAGGTTCATTATGCACCGCTTCAAAGTCTTTGTAAAAATGTCGATTATGCTGATGTGCATTTCATTTACAAGTTTTTTAAATAATTTTTTTTTACACAAAAATGATTGAATTTTGAAATTTCTAGTGCCACCAATGGTGATTTATTCTTGTGACACCAAATAACAATTTTGCCTCAAAAAGGGGGATATGAGCAAATGTGAAAAAAAATCTGGTGAGGGGAATTTCGCCCGTAAAAATACAATTCTAGATGAAAAAAACACATTAAAATATAAGTGTTTATAGCTAAAAGTGAGTAATTTCTAAGATATTGTACAACATAAGGAGGAGGGGGGGGGTATTGAATATTGCATATATTTAAAAACTTGATTCTTCGGAAAAAAATAGGAAAAATTAATGAAAGGATTCCCTTTAACAAGTTCTCGGGAAGGAGCAAGCTATCATTAGAGTAGAGATCTAAGTACCATTTTGCTTGCGTGTATAGCAATCTCCATGTTATTTGCTTGCGTGTATAGGAATTCCACATTCCATGGCACCTTTCCATGGCAGATTACCAGACTAGTTATTTGGCAGTGTATAATGTGGTCAAGCATGTTTTGAGAGTTTGGTCGTAATAATATAATGTGGTCAAACAGGTTTTTTTCTGTTTTTGTTGTCAATTGCACAATGAATGTACATCGTCACTTCATGTGCACATTCTTAAGAAAACTGGTATGATATAAAGTAGTAAAACATGTTTTGGGGGCATGCACAAAATTATGTAACTCCACATCCGTTTTTTTTTCGTCCTTGAAAAACTGTATAAAATGTTCATGCACTACAATTTAATTTTCATTATGTTTTAACATATCGAGCATAGTACACTGCATATTATTAACATTGAAAACAATGGATTCGTCAATTGTCAATGTGAGTACAGCTTATTAAATTTTTTTATTTATTTCCAGATAAAACACATTTACCAGTAAATTCAAATTTCAGGGGGACTTAGCCCCCCTCCCCTCCAACAATACAAAACCTTAAAATATAATGAGTATATTCGATAGAAAACGCTAAGTATGCTTTTTTGTATTATGCAAATCAAAAACCCCCTCCCCCCATTGTTTTTTTAGGAGCATAATTCTGTAATTTTACATATCTCGTTCAAAATGTGGCTTTTCCCAATTGTGTGTGTGTTTAAGATATTCCGTCTTTTTCCGATCTACCTAAAGGCATTTGTGTCTTATCTTGTTAGCAAGAGTGACAGTTTCCAAACAATCTTTTATGTGTTCATTATCTAGAATTATTATTATTACCACATGCCAAAGCATAGTGCCAATAATTTCCCTGAGAAAATAGATTCTTGTTGTGGTCAATTAGGCGAGAATGAAGCCTTTGAAATGTGATATGTGAGTGATGTTTGAACAATGTCATCAATTTAAAATAGGGTCTAGCGTTACCGTACACTAAACTCGGAATTGACTTTATAAGGCAAATTATTTTATGGCAAGATGTTTTTTGAAATCTCCCATCCCCCCAAACTCTAAATTTTCCAAAATTTTAGTATAGAACCCTTTTTTTGAATATTTTTAAAGTGCTAATAGATATAGAGTGCTAGAAATATCAGAATCGGCTTTATAGACCAAATTATATTATTGGGAGATGGTTTTGAAATCCCCCTTCCCCCCAAACTTAAAATTTTACTTTAGAAGCCTTTTAAAATATTTTTAAAGTGCTAATAGATATAGAGTGCTAGAAATATCATAATTGACTTTATAGGCCAAATTATATTATGGCAAGATATTTTTGAAATCTCCCATCCCCCCAAACTCAAAATTTTCCAAAATTTTACTTTAGAACCCTTTTTTGAATATTTTAAAAGTTGTAATAGATATAAAGTGCTAGAAATATCAGAATCGGCTTTATAGGCCAAATTATATTTTTGGGAGATGTTTTTGAAATCCCCCTTCCCCCAAAACTCAAAATTTTACTTTAGAAGCCTTTTAAAATATTTATAAAGTGCTAATAGATATAGAGTGCTAGAAATATCAGAATTGACTTTATAAGCCAAATTATTTTATTGCAAGATGTTTTTGAAATCCCCCTTCCCCCAAACTCAAAATTTTATTTTAGAAGCCTTATTAAGTATTTCTAAAGTGCTAATAGATATAGAGTGCTAGAAATATCAGAATTGACTTTATAGGTCAAATTATATTATGGCAAGATGTTTTTGAAATCCCCCCCCCCAAACTCAAAATTTTACTTTAGAAGCCTTTTTTTTAAATATTTCTAAAGTGCTAATAGATATAGAGTGCTAGAAATATCAGAATTGACTTTATAGGCCAAATTATTTTATGGCAAGATGTTTTTGAAATCCCCCTTCCCCCCAAACTCGAAATTTTAATTTAGAAGCCTTTTAAAATATTTCTAAAGTGCTAATAGATATAGAGTGCTAGAAATATCAGAATTGACTTTATAGATCAAATTATATTATGGGGAGATGTTTTTGAAATCTCCCATCCCCCCAAATTCAAAATTTTCCAAAATTTTACTTTAGAACCCTTTTTTTGAATATTTCTAAAGTGCTAATAGATATAGAGTGTTAGAAAGATCAGAATTGACTTTATAGCTCAAATTACATTATGGCAAGATGTTTTTGGAATCTCACTTCCCTCCAAACTCAAATTTTTTTTTTAGAAGCCTTCTTAAGTATTTCCAAAGTGCAAATAGATATAGAGGGCTAGAAATATAAGAATTGACTTTATAGGTCAAATTATATTATGGGGAGATGTTTTTGAAATCCCCCTTCCCCCCAAACTAAAAATATTCCAAAATTTTACTTTAGAAGCTTTTCTTTTTAAATATTTCTAAAGTGCTAATAGATATAGAGTGCTAGAAATATCAGAATTGACTTTATAGGCCAAATTATATTATGGCAAGATGTTTTTGAAATCCCCCTTCCCTCCAAACTCAAAATTTTCCAAAATTTTACTTTTAAAGCCCTTATTTTTAAATATTTCTAAAGTGCTAGGATATAGAGTGTGACAAACACCAGAATAAACTTTAGAGGGCAATTTATCTGTAAAAGAGGGCTTATTATTTCATTACTAAATTTTTCTTCTATTTTAAGGATGCTGAGGTGGATTCATACAATTACCCTCCCCCCGAAAAGAGACCAAGATGGGGTGATATCACATCGATGCAAGCTGCAAGACCATCAATCATTAGATATGCAAGCTCTATTACAATTTCTCTTGACCAGCCAGGAGCCTCTCAAGCCAGTGTCAGCTCTGCACAAACCTCTATGCAACCTGGCAGGAAATTCAAGAGGGAATGGATAGATTCTCATAATGCATCAGCCTCATCTAGTCAAGATCGGGAGGTCACCCCCTATGAAGCATTGCCGGGCCCTTCACGACCAATGCAAGGTGAGAATGATGTGGCCCCTACAGCTCTCGACATGCAAGCTGCAAATTTAAATGTGAGTTTTCAAATATTATTTCTAGCTAATAATTCTTTATCCCAAGTGAATTTGAAGGAGTGTGTGAGCGGTGCATGCACTGCTTATTTGTCTCCCTACTCGATAGTTAATTGATATAGTATAATGAATAATTAAAAAGAGAAAGAGTCTTATTTATTTTCATTATTGTTGTTTGTGGTTGTGTGTGTGTGTGTGTGTGAGCGGTGCATGCGCCGCGTCTACTCGATAATTCATTGAGATATTGCAAATTCAATATCGATGTAATGATTGAATGGCATATATTTACATATCATTATTTCTTATGTTTGATCCGAGCGCTGTAATTTTTTCAATATACATATCAACTGAATTGTATTTTAATGCTGATTTTGAATATCTTTAAAGTATTTCGTTTACCTTATTCCATTAAAAGTTATGACAAAATTAAGACTTTTTGAAATAAAAATTCAGACGTCACATAAATTGTTTCCACAGCGCATTTCTATCTGACGCTGTTTCCGCAGTGCGTTATAGGCTAATGGAATATAGGCTAAGGGGTTAGAAACGCAATTTCAACCTGTAAGAATATTTCAGCGTGTGTTTACGTGTGTGTGTGCGTGTGTGTGTGTGTGTGTGTGTGCTCATGTGTGTGTGTGTGTGTGTGTGTGTGTGTCTGTGTGTGTGTGCGCGTGTGTATGTGTGTGTGTGTGTGTGTGTGTGTGTGTGTGTGTGTGTGTGTGTGTGTGTGTGTGTGTGTGTGTGTGTGTGTGTGTGTGTGTGTGTGTGTGTGTGTGTGTGTGTGTGTGTGTGTGTGTGTGTGTGTGTGTGTGTGTGTGTGTGTGTGTGTGTGTGTGTGTGTGTGTGTGTGTGTGTGTGTGTGTGTGTGTGTGTGTGTGTGTGTGTGTGTGTGTGTGTGTGTGTGTGTGTGTGTGTGTGTGTGTGTGTGTGTGTGTGTGTGTGTGTGTGTGTGTGTGTGTGTGTGTGTGTGTGTGTGTGTGTGTGTGTGTGTGTGTGTGTGTGTGTGTGTGTGTGTGTGTGTGTGTGTGTGTGTGTGTGTGTGTGTGTGTGTGTGTGTGTGTGTGTGTGTGTGTGTGTGTGTGTGTGTGTGTGTGTGTGTGTGTGTGTGTGTGTGTCCGTGTGTGCGCGCGTGTGTTCGTGCGCGTGTGTGCGTATAGGTTTTCGTGTGTGTGTGCGTGTTTGCGTGCTTGCGTGCGTACGTTTGTGTGTTATTAAAAAAAATTTTAATTTATATTACATTGTTTTGGATTTAAAGATTTAATAAAAAATGTGTAATCTATTATACATTTGTTTGATAATTCGAATCCAACTAAGAAAAAAAAATTGTCTGATAAAAAAAGAAGAAGAAAAGTGTGCTATAATTGTGATAAAACTTTCGTCAAAGAAAAAAAAACTTAATCCATTCATTTTCTAGTTTCAGGGGGAAGTTGTGAAAACTTCTGCCTTCCCTGGTCCGGGACTTCAAAGTATCATGGGTAATTGTCCCCTCTCACCGGATGATGATGATGTTAGTGAAGGTACGTTATTTGGTATCCCCCTGGATTTTCAATTTACAGCAGAAGAAATGGAAAGTCTTTTGCAAATAATTTTATAATTAGTGAATGGGGTCCTGTGCAAATAGGCGCAGGACATAAAAATAGTGTCACGTCTACGTAATTACGTGAATTTTATTTGTTAGAATCTGCTCTAGGTCACTTGCAAACATATAGGTTTGAATTTAACCCCCGCGAGGAAAAACGTGACAGACGGGAGCAATATTTTAAAATACGCAGTAAATGTTCTCCACAGCTACATCGACAGAATTCAAGCACAAATTGAGGTTCAGGTTCAGAAATGGGAGGGTCAAGGGGGGTTAAAGCATCAGTAAATCAAAAAGTTTATTTACAAAAGGGGACATCTGGGGATATTTTTTATTTTCATTTTTCAACTGGCAATCAAACTTTTTACCCTGGTCTAAATGAATTTGAGGGCAACTTTTCAACTGGGTAGAAAAATTGATTTTGACTTTGGACACATTTAACGAGAGGGGAAGTGGGTCCACCATTTTATATATTTAACACATGGATCTGAGTCTCAGTATATTTAAAAAAAAAACTTTATTTTAAGGGGGGCGGGTAGTAGTCGATAAATGAAATGCCACACAGAATTGTTGGCTACGGGATGGGCTCAAGGTTTCAATTTTGACACGGGGCTATAATGCTTTAGATATATACTTTTAGCAGAAGCCCATAAAACATTAAAAAAAGATTCAAAAATGAACAATCTGAACAGCTTTGCTCGTAAGAGCGGTAAAAATTTCCTTAAAGTAAATTTTGATCGTTTAGAGGTGAAGTATCCGGTGTCCTTGAAAGAATTAACGATATTTGAAAAAGCAAATGAAAATCTTGGGTTGGGGGGGTTGTTCTCCAGTATGACACGGAATTTGTAGATGGGGGAAAGAAACCAAATAAAAAGGTGTCTTGTATTCAGTGAGGACACTAATGGTAGATAATGATGAAAATTCGGTATGGGTTATTTATAAGCCCTTCGAATATGTAAATTCTTTTTGTCATTTTTTCACCGATATATCAATAAGTTAACTCATAGCTCATGATGTTCACGAAGGAGAACGTTTATATTGCCCCATGTGTCTTTCTTAATTTAGGTCTTAATGAACAGTTTTAGACCAAAAGAGGCCTTACAAAATTATCAGCACTCAAAAGAATAAACCTACCGAAAGAATGCGCAGACACTTTGCAGCTTAAAATTATCCAAAAGTCCCTGCAACCCATTGACAAAGTATCTTTGGATATTGAAACAAGGTTGGTTGAAGTATCGGACCAGTCAAATCCAAATATAGTCAAGAGATACAAACTCGTTGCGTTTCCTTCCGTGCATTCCCGTCGCGATGGCAATAATAAAATGCAATTGGTAGAGTTTTTTTTTGCTATGGAGGAGGAGGGTAATATGGAAAAGTGACTGGAATCTTTAATAAAAACAGTAAACGCCGCCATTTTACGATTGTGTCACATCAACTATACATTGACATTATCAGATAAAAAGAAACTGGAACTAGTAAAGGGGAAAATTTGTTGGGTTTGTAGAGGTGTTCTTGCCCCAAAAGATGCTGTCCAGGATCATAATCACCTTATTGATCCCAATTCAACGGGAAAAAGAAACTTTCGGGGGTGGGCTAACAATTCATGTAATTTGAAAATTAAACAGCAACTCTTACTTCCGGTTTTTATGCATAATTCTAACTATGATCTGAAGTTTGTGCTACCAGAAACGACATAACCTCAAAGAAATAGAACAGTGCATGATGCATGGGTGATAGACAGCTTTTCCTACAATATCATTCCTAAATCATCGGAAAAGTTGCTTGTTTTGGAATTTATGTGGAAATTTGTTGAAGACGATGTTGAGTACACGAATAAAATTCGCTTTTTAGATTCCTACAGTTTTTTCCCCAAATCATTGAGCGAATTAATTCAGGTGCAGAAAAACGATGACGAATGCAACGCTTTCCCCCTTCTCAAGCAACAATTTCTAAATGATTTATATGATTTGTTGACGGTCAAGGGTATATATCCTTATGATTATTATTTTTCCATGTCGAGATTCGCCGAGGAAACTATTCCTTCGATTGAATCGTTTTACGACAGTCTACACGATCGTAGGAGCACCCCCGATGAATACAGTTTTGCTAAAAAAGTTTGGGCAGAGGGAGGGTGTAAAAATGGGTTTGACTACTGCAAGCTGTATTTGTCGAGTGATGTGTTAACTTTGTTAGACATTATGTGTAAAAATACGGACAAAATCTATGGGGAATTTAATCTTGTTTTGGGCTATTATCCTTCATCTCCTTACTTGGTGATGAACCTCATCCTAAGTATTAGCTTGGAAAAAATTGGGCTAGTCAATGATATTTCTCAGCACCTATTTATCGAAAGGTCAATGAGTGGGTGGATTCAGTTTTCATGGGGACTGTATCTTGAAAACTGATACAACTAGAGAGACGACGGGGACAAAATCGGATGCAGTTTTCCTTGATATGAATTCTCTCTACCCCTTGGCCATGTCCCATTATGCGCTACCTTGCGGTGACTATAATCTGCTCAATGACCCTCAAGCTCCTCATTTTCCCACTCTTGGGAGTGTACAGGAGAATGGATCGGTTGGACGGTTATTGTAAATTGATGGGGATATACCAGTTGAGCTTCACGATTCAGTAAAGGATTTTGTTTCCCGTTCATAAATAGACCTGTGACTAGGGACTCTATGAGCCTCCGCAATAGACGTTTAGTCGAGGTAGACGGATTGCATTGGTCACCTTCAAAACTAAAGCTTATTGCTAACCTTCTGCCAAAAAAAAATATTGTTGTACATCATGTGGCTTTAAATTGGATAAAGAACAACGGTTTCAACGTCACAAAGGTTCACCGAGCGCTCCAGTTTAGCCAAAAACCATATCTAAAAACGTTTGTTGACACATTTGTCAAGAAACGTTCGGAAACACAAACGAAAGCCGAAAAAGAAATTTATAAACTCATTTTGAATTCGGCTTTCGGCAAAATGTGTGAGAGTGTTCGCAATAGAAATCTTTGTGACGTCGTAATCGATCCAAAACAATGTGCTCGACTTATTGCCGATCCAAATTACACTTCCTTCACAATCATTGGCCCGGACATGGTACTATTGAATAGGAAAAAAAGAAGCATTGTCCTGAATAAAAATATTGCTGCAGGCAGTGCGATCTTGGAGATCTCAAAAAAGCTCATGTTGGAATTCTACTACAATGTGGCTAGGGTACAGTGGCCGGAGAAGGGGCAAGTAGAGGTCTGCTACGGGGACACAGATTATCTACTGTTAAAAGTAAAAACCCGAAATCTAATTGATGACTTGACACACGTTGAAAATATCAGCTCACGGATGTACTACACCAATTGGAGGGGGCTATACCCAGAGCTAGTGAAACTTCGGGCGCCAAATCAGCTATTATTTTTTAAATCAGAAACGGGAAGCGACATGATTTCCAGTGGTATGTTTGTAAGTCCGAAGGTGTACTTTATACAGACACACGACGGGGAAATCAAGAAACGTTGCAAAGGAGTACCCACGCGCTATGTGGATAAGAATTTCAACAAGGACATCTATAGGAATTGTATTTTTCAAAATACAATTCAAAGAGCCAAATTGTTGGCAATTCGTTGTCTCAACTACAGGAACTTTACTATAAATTTAGAAAGAATTGCCATGAGTACCATCTCCGACAAGGTCAATGTTTGTCAAAACGGTGTGACTACCCTCCCCCTTGGGCATTATTTAACTTTAGACCGGGCCGAATGTGTTATCCATAGGGAAAGTCTCGGTTTGAATAAAGTCCAGTAAATTTTTTCCTAAAACCTTTTTTTTGGGGGGGGGCCGTCAGTGGGGGGGGGCGCACCTCCAGCCACTACCAAAGTTATCTTTTTTTACTTAGAGCAGATTTTTTTGTGATTTTGTACATGTTGCATTCAAATTAAAAAGTGATATTATTTTAAGTGCTTAGTGCATTTTTTATAAATAAATTTAAAGTGTATTTTTCTTTGTTTTTTTTTCTTTTAAGTGCTGCTGCTGCTGTTTTTAATGCAAGAAATATGATTCTTTATTGATTTTTTTGGTTCTTGAACGGACTAGTAGGGAAATTATTTAGTCATTAGACAGCTATGGTCTACAGTTAGTTTTTCAGGTGAACTATTGAAGGGAACATGTATCAATTTAAAACAGCCTTCAGATCGTTTCTGTGTGGGCCGTCAATGTCGGGCAAAACAACACTCTTAACTAAAATAATCCATAATTGTGATAAAATTTTTATGAAAAACACAAAACAAATCTACTATTATTACAGTATTTTGCAGCAGTCATAGGATAATATAAAAGCAATTGCTCCCCCCACGGGATTGGTGCAGATACAATTCATACAGGGACTTGATGTTTTCAGCATTATTGAACTAAACTCTTGGCTGATCATTGACGATCTGGCTGAATCTATTGAACAATGGTCCCAGGAAATGTTCACTGTTCGCTCTCATCATGAACAGATTTCCGTTACTCTGGTTCTACACAATCTCTTTCATCAGAGCAAATGTATGCGAACACTTGCATTGCACTTCACCTACTATATCATCTACAGAGTTGTTCGTGATTCCAGATCGCTAATAACCCTCAAAAAACAAATCTATCCAGACACCCCTAAATTTCTGCTCTCAGCATACAATCAGGCAACTAATAAACCCAACGGCTATATCCTATTAGATCTTAATCAAAATACACCCAAGGATCTGCGTGTAGTCAAAGATATTTTCGACAACTAAATTACAGTATGTCTCCCCGTGAACACCAAAGAGACCTATTAGTTGCTATCATGCAACTGAAGGCATTACATGAAAAAAAAAATCTTTTCTCAGTTATAGGTATTTCAAAGCCCCTATTAGAGAAAGCAACACTAAAACATTTTATTGCTAATGATTTGATTAATATAATGTATGATACTTTTTTATAATTAATTGCGGGTTATGTTCAACTGTAATAAGTACATGTACGACGGGAAAAGAAACAGTGTTCAAGTGTACGTACATTAACATCTACAAAGACACAAAATGCTTTAGAAAAGACACGACTTCTTCATGCGTTTAGTAGCTTTTTCGCAATTTTAACACCAATAATTGCATGACTTTTGAACAATTGTCACTAGATGGAAAATCCTTAGAGATTTACTCCAATAGAACTCGCCCTCTCACCTGTCGGGCACTTTAAGGACAATTTGAGTAAATTTATTGACAATGAGAATATTGAGGATGATAAAAAACCGCTTTTACTTCAAGATGCACTTCGCCGAGTGGACAAACATAAGTCCTATCGTGTGAAGGCCACTGCTGCTGCTGCTGCTGCTGCTGCCTCGTATCCCAAAAAAGAATCGTCCTATTCGAATTCTGCTGGAGAGAATAAGACGTAGAAATAATTGTTTCCATCGTTACGGAAAATTAGAAAAATAAGTCATAACGCAATTCGCGGCCAATGAAAACGAGTCCCGACTTCTCCAATGAACAGTAGTCATGATAACATTCCAATTGATAGTACCGGAGCAGAGATTATAATTCAGGGCAAGAGCCATAATCTACTTGATTTAATCTATGATATGGTTACAAATCCTAAAGGACTATTATCATTTGACGCTCATCTATACAACTTTCTAAATACATTAAACTTCCCCAAAAGTCTTATTAGCAATAGACAAATTCTAAAAAAATTAAATGAACATGCATCATTGTCAACACTACCACCATTAAAATATGAACATGAAGAAGAAGAAGATTTTAAATCAATTTCGGAAAATACTAGCACACCACTGATAGCTAGACAAAAGCGAAAACGTATCAAGTCAACGTCACCACCACCACCACCATCACCTATCATCAGTATTCGTCGGGGTAGCGAGCGTTACACAACGTATCAATATTGAAGATTCCTTACGTTATGAATCGTACTTATGAAAGTACTTGTATGGCGGAAAGATTAATTTACCATGCAGCTCTTTCTATAGCCAATCGTGTTCACGCTAAAGAATAACAAGACTCTCTACAAAATTAATCAAGTTACACTCTGCATAGAAATCATAGACTTCGTGCCAATCAATATCGAACAACTAAGGCCTTTTACCCACTGCATATAATGCAAGCAGATCTCCTGACTCTAGATGAGGTTCAACGACGTCACAATACACCGTACAAGTACATTCTTCTTGCAATCAGTGTTTTGAGTCGCTTTGTATATGCAATTCCATTGCGATCAAAGGGAGGTGTTGAAGTTGCTCGGGCCATTGAAAGTATTCTCGAACAGGATTCATATAAAAAAATTCATACGGATCGTGGCAGTGAATTTGTTAATCCCCATGTTGCAAAAGTACTAGTGAAATATAGTACACTGCTCTATCCCAGTCATCGTCCTATAACGGCTGGATTGGTCGAACGATTGATAAGAACTATTCGGCTTTTAATTTCAAGATATTGTACTTAGAAAAATACACCGGCTTTTATTCATGATTTAGATAAAATCATGTTGATTTATAATCAACGACCTCATCGATCATTGTCCAACTCTACGCCAACGGAAGTTCATCATTCTGATCATGATACAATTGTAACCTTTCTTAAACAGTATTCCGATGAAACGATTGTCAAGAAGAAAAATAAATTCAATGTTGGTGATACTGTTCGAATTAATAGGAGAACTAATGTTTTTGAAAAGGGGAATTACTTGTGGTCCACCGAACTTTTTAAAGTGGCAAAAATCCTAGACACTAAACCCATAGCTTATCGTTTGCGCGATACCAAAGATGAATAGATTCTCGGCGGCTTTTATGACTATAAACTACAAAAAGTTAAAAATAATAGTGAAATCTATCAAATTGAAAAGATATGAAAGACTCGTACTCGCAAGGGTAGGAAACAGTTACTTGTTCGATGGCTAGGATACAACTCTGATTTTGATTCTTGGATCGGTGTTGAATATATTGACAATGCCCAATGATTTCTATGTAACTTTTATGTCCAATGTTTTCAATCCTCTCTACAACGACTTGAATATGACAAGTGATTTTTGGGCAAAACTCTCGCCCGCCATCAAATTTGACGGTGCGTATGAAGTGGCCCTTGTCGACTGTATTCTCAAAAATACCTATAACATCCTGAGAAAGGATCGTGTGTATGATATAAAAGTTATACCATTCGATTGGACACTCTTTGTCGACTATGAATGGGTTGAAACACTTAAAGCTAGCGAATATCCACATACCAAATTGAAATCTATTGAATACGATAATATAACAGATTTGTGTCGTACAATCAATAGAAAAATGTCATATCGTAGGAATGGTAAATTCCATTTTATTTTTTCAATGGAAAATGATAGGATTTACCTTACCTCACCTTTTGACACTGAAATAATTATTCTCAATGATAATCTGGGAGATGTTCTTGGCTTTAAACAGAAAACGATCAATGGAGAAAATGCTGTCACCATTTACGGGATGAATCGAGATATTTTTGGTAATTATTCACTCAGTTTTGCCTCGGATTCTTGCATATTTCTTTATGCGTTCTTTGTGGAAACATCGAGAGTCAGTAATTCAAATGTCCCCCTCCTGATTGTTCTTGAATTAAAAACAAATCTTGAACTTGTTCATCACTATAATATAAAGCATCTTCAGTATGTTCCTGTAAACACTTCGTATTTGGAATTCTATCAATTAACAATAAGAAGTAAATTGGGTGATCCTTTAGCAATAGCAAAAGGCTTAGCAGTGATTACATGTTATTTTTAACCCATTGTCGGCGATAGCACAATCACCTAAAATGAACAATAGAAGAATTCCATTTGTTTGTCCCGATATCGATTGCTATGCTGGTGCTTCGAGTCCATGTCAAATAGGCAATGGTTTGGACTACTACAAGGGACGTAGTACAATGTCTGGCTATGGTCTTGGTAGCTGGTTTGCTAGGCTATTTCGTTCTACACTACCCCTTGCCAGAAAACATCTTGTGCCTGCTGCATCAAATTTTGCTGCCTCCACACTACAGGACTGGGGGTCGGGCAAGAATTTCAAGGAGAGTGTTAAGGAAAATATTAGATCTTCAGCAAGAGCCGTTAGTGAGCAATTAAAATCTCAGAAAAATGGGAAGGTATTGAAAAGGATGCGTGCTCATTATCCATTCATCAGTTTCAACACAGGTGGGAAGCGAAGGACATCAAAAAGGACTTTGGGGAATAAAACAACGAAGGCCAACAAGCATAAGAAGGAAAAGAAAAAGACTGTTAGATCAGAGAAGGATTTCTTCTCTTAAGATGACTTATCTCCCCCACCAGGAATGATATCCATCAATCAGTTCCTCATTGAATCTATTCAATGCTGAAAATGTTGATGTCAGTGTCAAGTTAGGCTACTATGAACAATTTCACCCACAACAACCCCTATCGGAAAATATACACTTTCAAATATTTTCCCATGAAGACTATTTCATTGATTTGTCATCAACATTTATTGATTTAAATGTTGTGGTGAAGAAAAAGTCAGATAATACAGCTCCAAATGCTGCCGATGGTCTCTCCTAAAAAAACTGTATTCTACACAGCCTATTCAAACAAATTAATGTCTTTATTAATGGAACATTGGTGAGCACTAGCAATAAATTATCAAAATATGCAAGCTACATAGAATTTATGATGATCACACGAAAGGCATACAAGGACTTGAGAGGAAAATCATTGGGCTATGAATATCGATCAGGTGTTGATACTGATGGTGAGCTGACTACTGCAGTGACCCAAGAGTATCATCTGGTTGGAAAATTAAATCATGAGATATTCAATATATCCCAATGGTTACCCCCCAATATCAAGATTGACATAAAGTTACAGCTGGCCCCATCGAATTTCATTTTGAGAAAAACACTTCCTGCAGCACCCGATGCAAATCTCATTATCACATCGGCAATTCTCCACGTCCGAAAACAACAAATTACGAGCTTTGTTGCATTGGCAGTTGAAAAGCTAAGAGCCAATCGTAACAACATTAAACCTCTTGTCTCCCAAACAATCACCAATCAACGTCTCATTGCCACCGGCTATCGTAGCTTTAGTGATTCGTAATTTATCAATGGAGGATTCCTATAAAAATTGGCTTTGGCTTTTTTGAAAAGTGGCGGTGCTGATTGATCCTGGACTGAATCCCCCCATGATTTTAATTTTCTCGGTCTATCTAGCCTTGTGTGCAAAGTGAATGGTATTCCACTGTACACTCTATCATTTGACAAAAAATCCTATAGAACTCTGTACGAGTTGACCAGGCAATCCCTAGATCAGGACTCTCAACTATTTGAAAATGGAATAACCGATTCAATGTTTTCAAAAAATCATGGGGTAATTGTTTTGGACTTGTCGGGGACTCAGGTTATGAGCATGGTAAAAACAGGGAATGTACGTTTAGAGTTTACATTTGCCGATGCTCTGACTGAGAGTATCACGATAATATCACTGAGTCAATTTGAAACCTATTGGGAAATCACACCCGACGGCAGTGTTCTACTAGACCTAGCACCATGAACACGAACCAAATAATCAACGTATTTAGTATGGATCCATACATGTCCCAGTACAGGTCCTATTGCATACCTTCAGACTTCATTGAAAAATTCCAAGTGTTAAAAATATCCTAATCATTGTTAATAGAATTCCATGAAATTTGAGGACTGGCGAAAGTCTATGGGTATTTCAAACCGCAAGTAATATTGACTTTTTTTATCTTCTTGGTCTTTCGTTTAAATTCTAAACTCAATACATCCGCAACTTCATTAAAAGCAGGGGAATAATAATAATTCAAAATCAATGAAGATCACCAGATTTAATGGCTATGATATGCAGCTTTCACACACTACTGTTTTTCTTGTCCAGATGTCGTGGCTATACGTACAAATAGTTTCTTGACATCTACGTTGACGTATCTCGATTGAATGACTTTCTAGTCGAAAATTCACTTACAAGCGTATTTAATATTGATTTTAGTACCCTACGAATAAAATGTTCTAAAAATGTATGTGAAATTGTTTATTAATAAAAATTTATATACATGATAAAACGACTTTTCTACTCTTTAGATTTCATCTTCTACTAGGTATAGGTATTTGTCGACTACAAACAGTGCAGGTAGATTATCTGAATTCACAGTGTACTGATCCTGATGTACTGCAATGTCAGGGTCACATTTTCTACAGTAGAGTGTAACTTCACTCTTGTCATATCTCTTTGTATAGTCAATGATACTATTCTCATTCATTCTATAGAATTCACATTTTTGAATTTGCTTATTTGAAGCAATTTCACAAACAGTGTCCTCAAGTGTCGAATCACATTCCGTCACAGCCAAATAAAAATCAGTGGGCTTATAATCATAACACCCATTGTCTTTACAACGATGACGTAGAAACCATATTCTTTTTTTGTTCCAACAGTTGAATCGCTGACCCGGCTCCTCCTCCCAGAACAATCTAAAACCACGACGATACCAATCTCTTAACAATAAACTAAAATCCCGATTAGGATTCTTTCCAATCATACATGCATGGGCACTTTCCCACAGATGATATTTATCGTAGTGACAATGTGACCAGAGGTTGTCTGTAAGATGATTGTCACAAGTCTCTTTATGACATTTGTTAAAATTAAAAGTATTTACAACACATTATTTAATCACTTTGATCGGTGTGCATAGTCTGCACTTGTATTCATACCTGTCAGCCGTTTTAAAAGTGCCACCAAATGGACAACTTTCTTGAGCTTATATAGGTGGGGGGAATAGATTGAACATTTTTTTTTCATGTTTCGCTGCCCTCAAAATCCTAATCAAATTCAGCTAGCAACAACAAAAATTGTAGGAGAGAGAGAGAGAGAGAGAGGAGTAAATCATCCTTGAGCACCATCTTTCTCATGAAAAAAGTCCTAAATTTCTAAACTAATGTTTAAAAGCATATCCACAATATCATTTTGCCGTGTCGTGATCAATATATCAATAAATTGTGTAAATGCATTTGGACCACGACGTAGAAGATTCATACAATAGTCTAATGATGGAGAATCACTTTTCATTATATCGACAAGCATCCCCCGAGAAAATATCTTCCTTTGAATAGACAACTCTAGAAAATCGTCATCTAGAATCAAACGTTTTTCCATAAGCACTAGAGTCCCCATGATTCGCTCTTTCTCAAATCTATCCATTTTTTACAGTCCTAACTCTCTCACAACCAACTACAGACTAACCAGAATTTTTTTTTGTACTCTAAAAACGTACGCTAGTCTACTATAGAAAGAAAAATACCTTTGATTTAGAAACAATTTTACTGAACATAATTACAATAATAATATTCACTGATGCATTTTGTTCTCATCAATATATTTCGATAGGACATCTAATGCTGACCGAAGTTTATTTATATGGAGAATATTCACTTTTTCAGCAAAGCAAATTTGCTCATCCTGCTTAAATGTGCTTAAAGATATCATGTATCTAGCGTACGTGGTATCCCATTCAAGGTATAGTCTAATGCAAGTAATTATTTCAACAGCCACAGTGGGGACTCGTATATCATTGCTGCTGCTGTCGGCTCCGTCATTAATCTCCAATAATGTAAATGCACCACTCATTTTTTTCTCCACTTATATCCTCTCAAATAAACTTCTCTGAATTCAATTCTCTTACTAATATGAATTGTAATGAAAATCATTCCTTTTATTCAAATCCCAACCACAAATCAAGTTATCGTATATGGAGTAACCTCCGCTCTCTTATTGGCTCCTAAAAAATGGATGTTGCCTCGAAAAACCGCTATGGTTGAGTTACCTAATTTTGTGCATGCCCTCAAAACATGTTTGACTACTTTATATCATACCAGTTTTTTTTTAAGAATGTGCACGTGAAATCATGACGTACATTCATTGTGCAATTGACAACAAAAACAGAAAAAAACCTGTTTGACCACATTATATTATTACGACCAAACTCTCAAAACATGCTTGACCACATTATACACTGCCAAATAACTAGTCTGGTAATCTGCCATGGAAAGGTGCCATGGAATGTGGAATTCCTATACACGCAAGCAAATAACATGGAGATTGCTATACACGCAAGCAAAATGGTACTTAGATCTCTACTCATTAGTTTTAAATGAAATTGATCTAAAAAAAATTCTACACAAGACAAGTTTTTCAAAAAAAGTAAAGAGCTCCATTAAGCCAAGACTGAGCGAAAATAAGGTCAAATAATCTTCCAAGCGTAAAAATACCAGAAATCACCATCAATAAATAAATGAAAATCAAAACGAACAAAAACTACAGTAAATAGCCAAAACAAATTCAAAACGAGCAACAATTAAGATGAGTAGGGTTGATAACCCCTATGCCCTCACAAGAACAGAACACAATTTGCGCTTTACTGAAAAAAAAAGACAAAACAAACAAACACATGACCGTGGATTGTCAGTTTAATTGACATTTACTGACATTTCTTCGTTACGGCTTTGATAATTTTTCATTTATGAAAGCAAGAAGGGTGAAAACATTTCAAACGTATTTTGTTCCTCAAAAACATAATTTCCGAATCTTTCAACTGCGTTGAACAAATGGCTATCTCAAAATTATGATTGAATATGTTTGAGGAAATGGTGGGCGTGGGGGGGATGGGTTCCCTCTAATCACTTTCAACTATTGAAAAGGGCACTAGTCCTTTCAATTTCCAATCGAATCAGCCCTTTTCGAAGTTTCTACGACAACTCCTTCGATTAGAAGTTTTATAAGATGTATTTTGGGAAAATACGAGGTGCGGAGGGGGGGGGGGGCATCCACCCTCCCACCATTCTTAATGTCAAAAACCGCACAAAGACTTCTGATTAGCCATCTAATGAGCCCCTTCCGAAGTTTATACGATCACCCTTTCTATATAAACCCTGTATGCCCCCAGGGTATAACTTACAACCCTTGCTCTGAGGGCTCTGGAGGATGTCAGCTTCAAAGCGTAATTTCCGGACCTTTCAACTAAGTTGACCAAAATGGCTGTCTCAAAATTTTGATCGGATGTGTTTGGGGATTTGATGGGCGTGGGAGGGGTGTTAGTTGCCCTCCAATTACTTTTGACTATTAAAAAGGGCACAAGCCCTTCCAATTTCCAATCAAACGAGCCTTTTCGAAGTTTCTACGACAAATCCTTCCATACAAAGTACCCTGGTCGAAAAAAAAAAAATAATACATTGTGCCCACATCGTTCTTTACCTAGGCAGCGCTATTGCGCTGCCTATTGAACCTTATATGGCCCCAGGGCATAACTTAAAACCGCTGAAAATAAGATGGTAATGTTGAAAATACAAGGATGTTGGGGGGGGATGTTGATCACTCTCAATTTTAAAAAGAACACTGATTAAAAATGCAATGAGCCCCCCTCCCCTTCCAAAGTTTATACGATCATCCTTTCTATATATAAACCTATATGCACCAAGGTCATAACTTATAACACTTGCCCTGAGGGCTCTAGGGGGTTGTCATCCTCAAAGACATAATTTCCGGATCTTCCAATTATTTTGAACAAAATGGCTATCTCAAAATTTTATTGGATTTGTTTGGATAAATAGTGGGCATGAGAAGGGGGTTAGTTGCCGTCCAATCACTTTCGAATACCAAAAGGAGCACTAGCCCTTTCATTTTCCAACCGAATGAGCTCTTTTCGAAGTTTTGTTCGACAAAAATGGCCATCTTAGAATTTCTATCAGATGCATTTCAGGAAAGTATGAGGTGTGGTGATGTGTGTGGGGGGGGGGTATCCACACTCCGATCACTTTCAATCTTAAGAGGAGCTTTAGAAATTCTGATCACAAATCCAAAGAGTCCCCTCCAAATTTTACACGAGCACCCTTTCTATATATACTTTATATGTCCCCAGGGCATAATCTAGAAACCTTGCTCTGAGAGCTGTGGGGGGAGGGTTCATCCTTTAAGTTGTAATTTCCGGATCTTTCAATTACGTTGAACAAAATGGCTATCTCAAAATTTTGATTTGATGCACTTGGGGAAATGTTGGGCGTGGGCGGAAGTGTTAGTTGCCCTCCAATTACTTTTGACTATTAAAAATGGGACTAGCCCTTTCAATTTTTAATTGAATGTACTCTTTTCGAAGTTTCTACGACAACAAATGGCCATCTCAAAATTTTTATCACATGTATTTCCGGAAAATACGAGATGTGGGGGGGTTATAGGTTATGTGGGGTTATCTGGGGCTATAGGGCTCTGGGAGGGGGTTTCATCCTCAAAAGCATAATTTTCAAACCTTTTATTTCCGTCGAACAAAATGGCTATCTCAAAATTTTGATTGGGTGTGTTTGGCAAAATTTTGGGCCTGGGAGGGGGGATGGTTGCCCTCCAATTACTTTTGTCTATTAAAATAGCCCTTTCAATTTCTAATCGAATGAGCCTTTTTCGAAGTTTCTACGACAACAAATGGCCATCTCAAAATTTCTATCAGATGCATTTAAAAAATGCGAGGTGTTGGGGGAAGGGGGCGGGAGTATCCACCCTCTGATCACTCTGCATCTTAAAATGGGCACTAAGACTTCTGATTACCAATCCAAAGAGACCCTTCCAAATTTTATACGATCACCCTTTCTATATATATATACCTTATATGCACCAAGGTCATAACTTATAACACTTGCCCTGAGGGCTCTAGGGGGTTGTCATCCTCAAAGACATAATTTCCGGATCTTTCAATTATTTTCAATAAAATGGCTATCTCAAAATTTTAATTGGATGCGTTTGTGGAAATGGTGGGCGTGGGCACAGGTGTTTGTTGCCCTCCAATTACTTTTGACTATTAAAAACGGGACTAGCCCTTTCAATTTTTAATTGAATGAACTCTTTTCGAAGTTTCTACGACAACAAATGGCCATCTTAAAATTTTTATCACATGCATTTCGGGAAAATACGAGATGTGGGGGGTTATCAGGGGTTATAGGTTATGTGGGGTTATCTGGGGTTATAGGGCTCTGGGAGGGGGTTTCATCCTCAAAGACATAATTTTCAAACCTTTCATTTACGTCGAACAAAATGGATATCTCAAAATTTTGATTGGGTGTTTTTGGTAAAATTTTGGGCGTGGGAGGGGGGATGGTTGCCCTCTAATTACTTTTGTCTATTAAAAATAGCCCTTTCAATTTCTAATCAAATGAGACTTTTTCGAAGTTTCTACGGCAACAAAGGGCCATCTCAAAATTTCTCTCAGATGCATTTTAAAAAATGCGAGGTGTTGGGGGGGGGGGGGGGGGTATCCACCCTCTAATCACTCTGCATCTTAAAATGGGCACTAGGACTTCTGATTACCAATCCAAAGAGCCCCTTCCAAAGTTTATACGATCACCCTTTCTATATATAAACCTTATATACACCAAGGTCATAACTTATAACACTTTCCCTGAGGGCTCTAGGGGGTTGTCGTCCTCAAAGACATAATTTCCGGATCTTTCAATTATGTTGGACAAAATGGCTATCTAAAAATTTTGATTGGATGTGTTTGGGGAAATGGTGGGCGTGGGAGGGGGTTAGTTACCCCCCAATCACTTTTGCCTATTAAAAATGGCACTAGCCCGTTCAATTTCTAATTGAATGAGCAATTTTCGAAGTTTCTATGACAATGAAAGGCCATCTCAAAATATCTAGGACAAGCATTTCGGGAACATACGAGTTGTGGGGTGTTATCCACGCTCCAATTACTCTGAATCTAAAACAGGGCAATAGAACGTTTTATTACCAATCCAATAAGCACCCACCGAAGTTTATACGATCAACCTTTCTATAAATATACCCTATATGTCCCCAGGGCATAACTTACAACCCTTGCCCTGAAGGGTCTGAGCGGGGAGTTTGTCACCCTCAAAGACATAATTTTCAGAGCTTTATGTTTAACAAAATGGCTACCTGAAAATTTTGATTGCATGTGTTTGCGGAAATGGTGGGTGTGGGAAGGGGGTTAGTTGCCTTCCAATCACTTTGGACTATTGAAAAGGGCATTAGCCTTTTCAGTTTGGAATCGAATGAGCCTTTTTCGAAGTTTCTACGAAAACAAAGAGCCATATCAAAATTTCTCTAAGATGCATTTCGGGTGTCATGGGGGGGGGGGAGGTCATCCGCAAAGACATAATTTCTGTACCTTTTAACTAAGTTGAAAAAAATGGCTGTCTCAAAGCTTTGATTGGATGTATTTGGGGGAATGGTGGGCGTGGAGGGTGTTTTAGTTGCCCCTCAATCACTTTTGAATATTAAAAAGGACACAAGTCATTCCGATTTCCAATCAAACGAGCTCTTTCAGGGTTTCTACGACAACCCCTTGGATACGAAGTGCCCTGGTCTAAAAGAAAAAAAAGTAAATAATGCGTTGTGCCGACATCGCTCTTTACTTAGGCAGCGCTATTGCAGTGCCTATGAAATAGGCAGTGCATATATTATATACTCCCAGAACATAACTTACAACCCCTGAAAATATGATCGTGATCTTGAAAATACGAGGATTCAGGGGGGGGGGGTATCCACCCTTCGATCACTCTCGATCTTAAAAAGGACACTAAAACTTCTGATTACCAATCCAATGAGCCCCCCTCCTAATTTTTATACGATTACTCTTTCTACATAAACCTTATATGCCCCCAGGGTATAACTTAAAACCCTTGCCCTAAGGGCTGTGGGGGGAGGGGGGTTGTCATCCTCAAAGACATAATCTCTGGACCTTGCAATTAAGCTGAACAAAATGGCTATTTCAAAATTTTTATTGGATGTGTTTCAATAAATGGTGGGTGTGGGGAGGGGGGTTCGTTGCCCTCTAAAAACTTTCGAATATTAAAAAGAGCACTAGCCCTTTCTATTTCCAGTCGAATGAGCTCTTTTTTAAGTTTTTACGGCAACAAATGGTCATCTCAGAATTTCTATCAAATGCATTTCAGGAAAGCATGAGGTGTGGGGGGGATATCCACCCTCCAATCACTCTCAATCTTAAAAAGAGCAGAGAACTTCTGATCACCAATCCAATGTGCCCCTTCCGAATATTACACGATCACACTTTCTATATATACCTTATATACCCCGAGGGCATAACTTATAACCCTTGCCCTGAGGGCTGTGGAGGGCTTGTCAACCTCAAAGGCATAATTTCTGGACCATTCAATTACGTTGAACAAAATGCTATCTCAAAATTTCGATTGGATGTGTTTTGGGAAGTGGTGGGCGTGGGAGGAGGGGTTAGTTGCCCTCCAATCAGTTTTGACTATTAAAAAGGGCACTAGCCCCTTGAATTTCCAATCGAATTGGCCTAGAACGTCTGATTACCTATCCAATGATCCCCTCTGAAGTTTATACGACCACCTTTTCTATATATACCTTAAATGTCACAAGGGAATAACTTACAACTCTTACCCTGAAGGGTCTGGGGGGGGGGGGGGGTTCATCCTCAAAGACACAATTTCCGGAGCTTTCAAGTATGTTTAACATAATGGCTATCTCAAAATTTTGATTGGATGTTTTTAGGGAAATGGTGGGCGTGGAAGGGAGGTTAGTCGCCCTCCAATGACTTTTGACTATTGAAAAGGGCACTATATCTTTCAATTTCCAATCTAATGAGCCTATTTCGAAGTTTCTACGACAACTAAGAGCCATCTCAAAATTCATATTAGATACGTTTCGGGAACCCTTTCCCTGAGGGCTCTGGGGGTTGGGGTTCATCCTCAAAGACATAATTTTCAATCCTTTCATTTACGTTGAACAAAATGGCTATCTCAAAATTTTGATTTGATGTGTTTGATAAAATGGTGGGCATGGGTGGGGGGCTTGTTGCCCTCCACTCACTTTCGAATATTAAAAGGGGCACAAGCCCTTCCAATTTGAGCCCTTTTTGATGTTTCTAGGACTGCTTCGATACGAAGTGTCCTGGTCTAAACGAACAGGGCAGCGCTAGGCGCTGCCTATGGTAATATGTGAAAAGAGTTTAGAAGGGATGTACCCCGCTCTTTGCACATATTAATAGTTTTTGCATTTAATTGAAAATCAGAGTTGAAAAAAAAGATGAGGGGGAAATCTTTATACTAATAGAAGCATATAATAGGGGTTTTATGCTTGGGAGCGCCAACGTGCGCGATCTCTACCCGGGCTTGTTATGCAGTAAAATAAAAACTATTCTCAACAAGTTTTAAGAAAATTGTTAAGCTTATCAGACGTGTTTATTTAAGCGAAAATCAGGTCTGAACATGATTATTAGCTAAACCCACCTGTATTTACTGTGTATGCAAATTGATTAAGTGTGGGCTTAAGAACTAGATAAGCAGAATGCAGGGAGAGCCCTTCTTTTATTATTGTAATGGCTAGTGTCTAATGGCTTCTTATTGCACCGGCTAGTATCTTCTATGCTTGTATATATCTGTCAGTATGTCACCCTCTTTAGTACTTACTACTACTACTACTACGACTACTATTTCTACTAATACCACTACTAATACTACTACTACTATTACTACTACTACTAGTAATACTACCGTTACAGCTACAACTCCTACTACTGCTGCGCTGCAACTACTACCACAATTGCGACCATCTGCAAATATCACTGCAACTATTTACTACTGCTACTGTGGCTACTTGTGACTGCAAATAGTTGCAACTGAAACTGTAACTATTTGCGACTGTGACTACTTTTAACTATGATCGCGATTACTTGCAACTGTGACTGCGACTACTTCCTACTGAAATAGTGACTATATGTGATCATGACTTTGACTGTGACTGAGACTACTTGTGGCTGCGACTACTTTTGACAACGCAGTGATTACTTGCAAAACAAATATTTGGTCCTTAAAACATACATGCAGGGTGCCTTAGCCATTCTGTTCTCTGGCAATTTCTGTTCCGATTAAGTTTGACTTGGTTATTTATTGCAACTTCTGTTCCTTTTAGGTTATACGCTTAAATTATTGTTTACTTAATTTCCACTCGTCTTTGGCTTAAATTACCTCTTTACTTTTCTTTGAAAAACTCCTTTTGTGGAATAATGTTTAATCAGAAATGTAAGAAACTCCACTATGAGCTGTGGTGTAGTCCTACATCTAATGTTTTAGCATTACTTTTCTTCAAATACAATAGCGATCTTATGATATTCAAAGTACATAATATAAATCCTCAAGAGGACGAAGGTCTAAAATTCAGACATTTCCAAAAAAGGTATAACATCAGCCTTCTTTCTTGTTACCACTTACCTTTCACCTTCATTATCATAATTTATAATTACCATTCTTCTGTTAGAAAAGAAGGGGGATCAAATTCACTTAGTCGATATCCCAACCATTTTGAACTGTCACTAGGAATTAAGTGATACTCACATTTCTGGGTGTTCAAATTTCTTGCCGAATTTCTTCACTCTTGGGACAGGAGAGAGAATAGAAAATTTACAAAATGACCGACCAGCGGAATAATTCGCCGTGGGCACTGAATTGGAAAATTCGAACAAGTTTACGACCTGACAAAAGAAACACGAGACAGAATATTGTTTAATGTTATGACTTAGGAACGTTTGGTGACCTCGGAAGAGACATATCTAAATACTGGAAAAGCCTAATTTGCTACAAGTTATTGAAAGGGGGAAGTTGCACACGGAATATACTTGATAGGTTTTTTTAATACCTGAAACACAATATGAAAAATTCATAGTTCTCTGACATGGACTCAAATTGAGATAAGAATTTTATTGAAGATATGGAGCTATGAAAGGACATTGAAAGCCAAACAAAGTATTAAAACAACCATAAAGGCTGGAAAGCTTGTTTTTCTTTCTGTGGTGATATACTTGTAAAACATTAGCAAGAGCATAAAACATTTTTACTTTAGGTAACATATACGTTACTAATGTATTAAAATAATTAAATGATTCAATAATTTTCTAATAAATTAAATAATATCAAAGAATAATCATTAAAATAATTTAATAATAAATAATAAAATACTTAAACTTAAAAAAAAAATTATCTTGAAGAGTTTTAATCTATTATATTTAGCGGTTTAACGAGTACTCTATCTTAAGTATTTTCAACGTTTCTAATGAAATAATAAGTAGTTACGGAAAATATATTAATTTTATTGTCTAAAAAAAGTCCCGAAGAGGTGCTGGGGGAGGGAGTGAAGGGAACTACACGCGGTTTTGTTGTTAATCATTTTTTCTAATTTTGAAGGTAAAAAAAGGGGAGGGGGGGTGAAGGGAACTCATCTTTGCCAAAACAAAATATAAGACTTTTCTTTCTCAAACAGGCAGGTGACACCGAAGTCGATAGACCCCGAATAGTAAAAGTATAATTCAGCTAAAAAAAATACGACTCGATTCTATTTTTCTAACACAGTGAGCGTCGCGTATAAAAAATTGAT
Source organism: Artemia sp. Qi Xiang Cuo (assembly GCF_049724085.1). NCBI lineage: Eukaryota > Metazoa > Arthropoda > Branchiopoda > Anostraca > Artemiidae > Artemia > Artemia sp. Qi Xiang Cuo. The sequence goes on from NC_142803.1 coordinate 51,287,765, forward strand.
TACAGATTTTTGCAAACACCCCATTTTATTCGAAGAATTACGTACTTCATTCACTAGTTTGAATGCTTCTTAGTAGGGAGAAAATTCCTAGGATTGCCTTGAATGGTATGGACCTAAGAGCCAGCATATTGTGTACATAGTAGTTATCGACTGTAAATTAAATTAAAAAAAAAATTCAAATGAAAGTAAGAAACAACATTAAAACTTAAAATGAATGGAAATTAATAAGCACACGAGGGGGGCTGCCTCCTCCTCAATACATCGCTCTGTAAACTAAAATTTGAATTTTTGTCCCAATTTGTTAAGAACGACTCTTGGAACACAAGGGCAATTTAATTAGAATAAAAATATTTTTTTTAAGTTCCTTACTTTCAGTTGAACAAAACCTTTTTTGCTATTTAATTTCTGATCGTTTTTTAAATAATGACGCGAAATCCGGCTCCCCTCTATGGAAAATTTCTTCCGTCACGAAATATTCCTCCATAGAAATATCTTTCTGCTTACCTCCCTCCATCTCCTACTAACCTCCCTCCACCAGAAAAAAACTATCATCAATGAAAGACATTCCATTCAGGATTTTTCTGATTCTGTCATACTTTCATTCGAAAGAAGCTATAACGTCATAAATAAACATTCTATACCCCGCTCAAGTTTTCAAGATGACGTAATTACTTTGTTTTTAATTAAAAAGGAAATATAGGTAATAATAAAAATATTTTTGAACATATAAAGCTCAAAAATTTTTGAAGCTTAAAAAGGTATACTTTGACATAACTGTACTATGGCATCACGTTATTAAGAAAGTTTTATAAAATAAAATCCGGTGAAGTGCTAAAAATGGCGTAATTGCTACATTTTTTTAGCTACAGTACCTTAAGTTTGTAATAAATAGACACCCAACTTATAGAGCTATGTGCCCAAGCCATGGTAAAGTCAGACTTAGAAACAAGAGAAAACTTTCTCACGACCACAGCGCCAACAATGTTTCCCGTGCGTAATTTGTGGTTTGGGCTATGTTCAATTTGCAAGCACAAATTGAATGATTAACATGTGCTTGGTAGGAAATAGGAATTTTTGATGCATAGTTTTAAGAAATTACAAGGGATGAAGAATAGAAATTTTCTACTCTGTATGATGGATTCAGCAAAAGACATACATAGTACTGCAATGAGAAATACAAAATGATATTTATGGAAAATAAAATGTAAATATAATAAAAGTAACAAAATAAAGATAAAAAAAATAATCAAGATTATTCAACTGAACATTTTAGTTCTTATTCGTTTTACTCGTTTTGATCTGCAAACAATAACTGTCCCCGTGATGAGCTTGGAGGGTAGTACTATAATAAAATTCCTCTTGTGATCCAACAGCTATAACAACAAAACTTTTAACTTCATGTTTATCAGCAAAGCTTTATTTAATCAATTTCTATAGGTGTTTTTAGTTTAATTCAAGTTTCAATGGTTTTTTTTAAGTCTGTTTGAAAGTAGAACTTTTTTCTCGTAAGCTAGGTTAAGGTATATATTAACTCTGAAACAAGTGATTTTGCGATAATCCTGCAGCTGTGACTTCACAAAAAAGTCAAGACACACATTTATTAGTCCCAGATTAATCCATTAATCGAGCAAAATTGTGATATTACATTTAATTTTTATTGGAGGAAGATCTAAATTTGCTTAAAAATAGAAAAATCGTCCTTTTTCGACAACTTTCAGCGAATATTCAACGTATATTTCATTAAAAAAAAAATTAGATACACCGAATAATATAGTTAGGTAGATGGATAGGACTCAAACTCAGCTATGGAATGACAGTTGTCGTTGTCATATGTGTATGACAACTCATATGGCTCATATGTGTATGACAAATCATATGACTCATGGGTATGACAAATCATATATGTATGACAACTCATATGACTCATATGTGTATGACAACTCATATGTGTATGACAAATCATACGTGAATGAAATTGTCGGCCTCCGTTGATATACTAAAGCTCATATGAGGAGTGAGGGTGAAGGTGATTTTTTTTAAATTTGATTTATCCATTTAGGATGTTTTTAGGAATTTTGATCTAATGTTTGAATTTTTGTTTATTATATTAAATAAAAGTAAAATCAAACATATACTAAAACTCACTGAAGATATACTGAACGGTAGGAGAGCAGAAAAATAAGAGGTCAAAAATTACACAGGGAACATAAACCTTAAAACACTATTGGTAAGCATCATAGTCATCACCAGGGTTGCGATTTGTGGATAAATCTTGGAATAAACACAACTCCCAATATTTTTAAAATCTTAAGTCCTTCGAAAGCAGACTAACAAAAGTGGAGAGAATTTTGTCTCTGCTGGAGTAAGAATAGGGATTTTTCTTCTATAGTAGATTTAGCTGGATTAAACTGACGACACCTCGAAACCCATCAAATGAAGATTTGCTGACGAAAATAAATGTTTAATTTTATTGCTGTAGTAGGCGGTTTGCAAAAGCATATTCACTAATACCTAGTATTTCCTCTATCTCAAAATTTTTAGAGGCTTTTTCGAATTTCCCCAAAAGAAATTAGGTCCTTGGAGTTTCTGCGACAATTAACGGTAACGAATATCAACTATGTGTATTTTATGTTAACGTTTGTGTATTTACAAGCGTTAATTTTTGGGGAGAATTTGGAGAGCTCAGTTTTCTTCTGGAGAAATTTGGGCAAACCCCCCAAACGTAGTGGAAGAAATACCACAACGCTATGCTTTTGAAGCACCAAAGACAGTGAAAATGAAATATAATTGTTTGGATGGGTTAGACAGAACTTATACGGCCATATGTACCTAAAAAATTTGACATAATTCTGAAATTCAATTTTAAAAGAAAAATAATTATAATTATAGTAGTGCAGTTTTTATTAGTAGTGGGTGCCGAATTTACAAAAAAAGAAACATGCAGAAAAATCAGCGAAACATGAGCTAAAATCATAAGACATCAACCATATCAAGAAGGTATTATTATTATTTAAAAGTGTAGTCGTATTTTGGAATCAGCCGATTATTAACATTCAAGATTTAAAGGAATGTAATAATTTGATTAATTTGATTAATTTGATTAATTAGTACTGGTATAATATTTGATTAATTATCAATTTTATCTTTTGATTAAATATTTGATTAATTATTAAAAGATAAAATTTGATTAATTAGTACTGGTTTGGCTATTTATTTTCATGCAGCAACATTGACTAAAATGTGATAGTTCTATAGGAATTTCATTATTTCTAAACAGCAATTGTGATCTTTGGTATTTCAAGCTTTCTTTTCATATTTGTGTAAAGCCATGAAATTTTCAGATATACCCCTGAACTGACAATATTTTTGTTGCTTAACATAAGTAGAATGCATCGTCTGGATTCTACGACTGCTATAGGAAAACATTTCTATGGAAGCTCTACACCTTTTCAAAGAGAGTGAGTATCCTCTCACATGGCCTTCCATTTCTACGACTGCTATAGGAAAAAATTTCTATGGATGCTCTACACCTTTTCAAAGAGAGTGAGTATCCTCTCACACGGCCTTCCATTTCTATGGATGTCCTAGGAAAACATTTCTAAGAAATTGGACGCTACAATCAGAATTCTTTGATTGACATTTTCAAAAAAGTGTTTAGCATTTGCAAATTTGATCCTATTAAGATGGAAAAAAAAGAGTTTAGCATTTGCGAATACTTCAGAGCCGACTTGCTAGCAAAAAACCCGTGTGATTAACTTGAAATAAAAAAATTTAACAAGAAATAGCTGAAAAGTGTTTTGGGGGAGATGGGATTTTTTTGTACTGTGTAATACACAAGTGATGTTAGGACAGAGCTGTCCATTTAAAATAGTTTAACGTTATACTATACGAAGAAGTAAAACGAATTTTTTTTGTTAAATAAGTAGTTCTTGTATCTTTTGAAAGAGCTTTATGGGGTTTGAGAGACTCGGTTGCCTGATTCCGTGTGGTTTTTCTTTACTTGGTGCCCATTAAAAACGAAATTTTTGTGTTAAATAAGTAGTTCTTGTATCTTTTAAAAGAGCTTTACTGGGTTTGAGAGACTCGGTTGCCTGATTCCGTGTGGTTTTTCTTTACTTGGTACCCATTAAAAACGAAATTTTTGTGTTAAATAAGTAGTTTTTGTATCTTTTAAAAGAGCTTTCAGGGGTTTGAGAGACTCTGTTGCCTGATTCCGTGTGGTTTTTCTTTACTTAGTGCCCATTAAAACAAAATTTTCGTGTTAAATAAGTAGTTCTTGTATCTTTTAAAAGAGCTTTATGGGGTTTGAGAGACTCTATTGCCTGATTCCGTGTGGTTTTTCTTTACTTGCTGCCCATTAAAAACGAAATTTTTGTGTTGAATAAGTAGTTCTTGTATCTTTTAAAAGAGCTTTACGGGGTTTGAGATTTTAATGCAGTAGTTTTTTTCAGTAAGGACACTCGGTATCCTAAAAGTGTCTGATTAAAAGTCTTACCATGGGAATCGATGTTGTTAGAAGAATTTCAACAGGATCGTTTATGAGTTCTGGCGTATCTGATGAAATAATTTAGGTTGTTATGATAAAGTTAATTTTTTTTTTAATGCAGTAGTTTTTTTAGTAAGGACACTCGATATCCTAAAAGTGTTTGATTCAAACTTTTACTTTGAGCATCGATGTTCTTAGCAGAATTTCAAAAGGATCGTTCATAAGTGCTGGTGTATCTGATGAAATAATTTAGATTGTATGATTAATTTAATTTTTAATTATTTTTTTTGCAGTATTTATTTAATAAGCACACTCGATATCCTAAAAATGTTTGATTCGATTTTTACATTGAGCATCAAGTTTTTAGTAGAATTTCAGTAGAATTTAGTAGAAATTATAAGTTTTTAGTAGAATTTCAAAAAGATCGTTTATAAGTGCTGAGAGACTCGGTTGCCCGATTCCGTGTGGTTTTTCTTTACTTGGTGCCCATTAAAAACGAAATTTTTGTGTTAAATAAGTAGTTCTTGTATCTTTTAAATGAGCTTTACGGGGTTAAAGCTCTTTTAAAAGAGTTTTTTGCAGTAGTTATTTAATAAGCACACTCGATATCCTAAAAATGTTTGATTCAATTTTTACATTGAGCATCGAAGTTTTTAGTAGAATTTCAAAAAGATCGTTTATAAGTGCTGACCTGTCATTGATTAACTAATTCATGTCGCATGATAATTTTTTTTTTAATGCAATATTTTTTTCAGTAAGGACACTCGATATCCTAGAAGTGTCTGATTCCAACTTTTACATTGAGAATCGATGTTGTTAGCAGAATTTCAAAAGGATCGCTTATGAGTGCTGGCGTATTGATGAAATAATTTAGGTCGTATGATAAATTTAATTTATTTTTTTAATGCAGTAGTTGATACTACAATCAGAATTGTTTGATTGACATTTAAATAGGGGTAATGGGATTTGCGAATTGGAGTGTAGGATTTGCGAATTTGATCCTATTAAGGATTGACTTGAAATAAAAAAATTTTAACAAGAAATGGCTGGAAAGTGTTTTGGAGGAGATGGGTTGATTGTGTACTGTATAATACACAAGTGATGTTTGGACAGTGTTGTCAATTTAAAATAGTTTAATGTTATACTATACGAAGAAGTTGATACTAAGAGGGGTGTAGATGACAAGAAAAGAATTGTAATAACAAATAGCTTTACTTCTTCGAAGTGTTCCGAATAATAAATAAGGGGTGGGGTGATGGCAGAAGGATCTCTTAGAGTTCTTATAGTGCTGTACGATGGGCCGAGCTGCTAGGCAAGGTATAATGTAATCCAACATGTTTTGAGAGTATGCAGTTTGTTATTAAAAAATTGGATGCTACAATCAGAATTGTTTGATTGACATTTAAAAAGGGGTAATCGGATTTGCGAATAGGAGTGTAGAATTTGCAAATTTGATCCTATTAAGGATTGACTTGAAATAAAAAATTTTAACAAGAAATGACTGAAAAGTGTTTTGGGGGAGATGGGGTGATTGTGTACTGTAAAATACACAAGTGATGTTTGGACAGTGTTGTCAATTTAAAATAGTTTAATGTTATACTATACGAAGAAGTTGATACTAAGAGGGGTGTAGATAACAAGAAAAGAATTGTAATAACGAATAGCTTTACTTCTTCGAAGTGTTCCATATAATACGTAAGTGGTGGGGTGATGGTAGAAGGATCTCTTACCGGATGAATTAGTTGAAAATAAAGTTTTAACAAGAAATGTCTGAAAAGTGTGATCAGAAATTAAGAATTGTCTTGAGGGGGGAATTTTCCATGGAAAAGGGGAAGGATATTTTTACATGAAAACAACTTCAAAGGTATTTCGGAGGGGGTAGCTCACTTCATATACGGGATAATTTGCATTCGTCTTAGTTTTTAACGATGCTCCTTATTTCTAGTAGAAAATGCTTATTTTTTAATTTAATTGGGATGAAAAGTCAAAGTGTAACATAAGGAACAAGGTATTTCGGAGGGGGTAGCTCACTTCATATACGGGATAATTTCCATTCGTCTTAGTTTTTAACGATGCTCTTAATTTCTAGTTGAAAATGCTTATTTTTTAATTTAATCGGGATGAAAAGTCAAAGTCTAACATAAAGAACAAGGTATTTCGGAGTGGGTAGCTCACTTCATATGCGGGATAATTTCCATTCGTCTTAGTTTTTAACGATATTCCTTATTTCTAGTTGAAAATGCTTATTTTTTTTATTTAATTGGGATGAAAAGTCAAAGTCTAACATAAAGAACAAGGTATTTCAGAGGGGGTAGCTCACTTCATATACGGGATAATTTCCATTCGTCTTAGTTTTCAACGATGCTCCTTATTTCTAGTTGAAAATGCTTATTTTTTAATTTAATTGGGATGAAAAGTCAAAGTCTAACATAAAGAAAAAGGTATTTCGGAGGGGGTAGCTCACTTCATATACGGGATAATTTCCATTCGTCTTAGTTTTTAAATTTTTTTTTGGACTTAGAAATTATTCAATTTTTTTTTTACATCTCTAAATCATATCAGAAAAATAGAATGGCACTTTTGATTTAAATTTTTCAATATATTCTTGTGCATACCCATACTTCTATTGATGAGGACTGATGGTTCTAATTCAATATTTTTTTCATGAAAACAAACTATTTTTAAAAAAAAATTTTTTTGGACTTCGAAATTATTCATTTTTTTTTACATCTCTAAATCATATCAGAAAAATAGAATAGCACTTTTGATTTAAATTTTAAAATATATTCTTGTGCATACCCATACTCCTATTGATGAGGACTGATGGTTCTAATTCAATATTTTTTTCATGAAAACAAATTTTTTTTTAACAAATTTTTTTTGGACTTCAAATTATACTTTTTTACATCTCTAAATCTTATCAGAAAATAGAATGGCACTTTGATTTAAATTTTAAATATATTCTTTGCATACCCATATATGATGGTTCTAATTCAATATTTTTTCATAGCAAACTATTTTTTTTAACAAAATTTTTTTTTGACTGAAATTATTCAACTTTTTTTTTACATCTCTAAATCATATCAGAAAAATATAATGACACTTTTGATTTAAATTTTAAAATATATTCTTGTGCATACTCATACTCCTATTGATGAGGACTGATGGTTCAAATTCAATATTTTTTTTTCATGAAAACAAACTATTTTTTTAACAATTTTTTTTGGACTTTGAAATTATTCAATTTTTTTTTAAATCTCTAAATCATATCCGAAAAATAGAATGACACTCTTGATTTAAATTTTAAAATATATTCTTGTGCATACCCATACTCCTATTGATGAGAACTGATGGTTCTAATTAAATATTTTCTAGGGTTTTATGACTCCTCCCCGCAATGAATTCAGATGGTTTTAGGACTCATCCCCCATAGCCATAACTCCATTCAACCTTGAGCGAAGGTATAAAAGTTTGATGAAGTATTTTTCTACTTAACAACTACATTAATAGCTTTCAAGATGATAGGGATGTATGACACAGAATTTATTGGTTTGAAAAAATCATCTTGTGGGGTTATATTTAAATATGCATTTTTATTATTGGCTGTGGAACACGAAGAAATTGACTGTTATCATTGGATAGTGAACTATAACATGTTTGAGTATGATAAAAGCTTGTGGAGTACTGCATTACATCATATAAACAGACTGGGATTCTACGATAGAGTGATTACACCACTTAATAATACTAGTCAGGAACTGAGAAATGTTCAGCAGGAAGTCAGTGAAATTTGCAGCTTTTTCGGGGTTGTAGGTACATTGCCCTTTACGTAGAGTGCTTCAACCCCGAAAAAGCTGCAAATTTCACTGACTTCCGCCTGAACATTTCTCAGTTCCTGACTAGTATTATTAAGTGGTGTAATCACTCTATCGTAGAATCCCAGTCTGTTTATATGATGTAATGTAGTACTCCACAAGCTTTTATCATACTCATGTTATAGTTCACTATCCAATGATAACAGTCAATTTCTTCGAGTTCCATTGACAATAATAAAAATGCATATTCAAATATAACACCACAAGATGATTTTTTCAAACCGATAAATTCTGTGTCATACATCCCTATCATCTTGAAAGCTATTAATGTAGTTGTTAAGTAGAAAAATACTTCATCAAACTTTTATACCTTCGCTCAAGGTTGAATGGAGTTATGGCTATGGGGGATGAGTCCTAAAACCATCTGAATTCATTGCGGGGAGGAGTCATAAAACCCTAGAAAATATTTAATTAGAACCATCAGTTCTTATCAATAGGAGTATGGGTATGCACAAGAATATATTTTAAAATTTAAATCAAGAGTTTCATTCTATTTTTATTATATTATTTATATATTAAAAAAAAAAGTTGAATAATTTCGAAGTCAAAAAAAAAATTGTTAAAAAAATAGTTTGTTTTCATTAAAAAAAAATATTTAACTAGAACCATCAGTCCTCATCAATAGGAGTATGAGTATGCACAAGAATATATTTTAAAATTTAAATCAAAAGTGTCATTATATTTTTCTGATATGATTTAGAGATGTAAAAAAAAATTTGAATAATTTCAGTCAAAAAAAAAAATTTTGTTAAAAAAAAAATAGTTTGCTAAAATGAAAAAAATATTGAATTAGAACCATCAGTCCTCATCAATAGGAGTATGGGTATGCACAAGAATATATTTAAAAATTTAAATCAAAAGTGCCATTCTATCTTTCTGATATGATTTAGAGATGTAAAAAAAAAAAGTTGAATAATTTCGAAGTCCAAAAAAAAAAATTTGTTAAAAAAAATAGTTTGTTTTCATGAAAAAAATATTGAATTAGAACCATCAGTCCTCATCAATAGGAGTATTGGTATGCAAAAGAATATATTTTAAAATTTAAATCAAAATTGCCATTCTATTTTTCTGATATGATTTAGAGATGTAAAAAAAAAAAGTTGAATAATTTCGGAGTCCAAAAAAAATTTATTAAAAAAACAGTTTGTTTTCATGAAAAAAATATTGAATTAGAACCATCAGTCCTCATCAATAGGAGTATGGGTATGCACAAGAATATATTTAAAAATTTAAATCAAAAGTGCCATTCTATTTTTTCTGATATGATTTAGAGATGTAAAAAAAAAGTTGAATAATTTCGAAGTCCAAAAAAAAATTAAAAACTAAGACGAATGGAAATTATCCCGTATATGAAGTGAGCTACCCCCTCCGAAATACCTTGTCCTTTATGTTAGACTTTGACTTTTCATCCCAATTAAATTAAAAAATAAGTATTTTCAACTAGAAATAAGGAGCATCGTTAAAAACTAGGACGAATGGAAATTACCCCGTATATGAAGTGAGCTACCCTCTCCAAAATACCTTGTTCCTTATGTTAGACTTTGACTTTTCATCCCAATTAAATTAAAAAATAAGCATTTTCAACTAGAAATAAGGAGCATCGTTGAAAACTAAGACGAATGGAAATTATCCCGTATATGAAGTGAGCTACCCCCTCTGAAATACCTTGTTCTTTATGTTAGACTTTGACTTTTCATCCCAATTAAATTAAAAAATAAGCATTTTCAACTAGAAATAAGGAGAATCGTTAAAAAATAAGACGAATGGAACTTATCCCGCATATGAAGTGAGCTACCCCCTCAGAAATACCTTGTTCTTTATGTTAGACTTTGACTTTTCATCCCAATTTAATTAAAAAATAAGCATTTTCAACTAGAAATAAGGAGCATCGTTAAAAACTAAGACGAATGGAAATTATCCCGAATATGAAGTGAGCTACCCACTCCGAAATACCTTGTTCTTTATGTTACACTTTGACTTTTCATCCCAATTAAATTAAAAAATAAGCATTTTCAACTAGAAATAAGGAGCATCGTTAAAAACTAAGACGAATGCAAATTATCCCGTATATGAAGTGAGCTACCCCCTCCAAAATACCTTTAAAGTTGTTTTCATGTAAAAATATCCTTCCCCTTTTCAATGGAAAATTCCCCCCTCAAGACAATTCTTAATTTCTGATCACACTTTTCAGACATTTCTTGTTAAAACTTTATTTTCAACTAATTCATCCGGTAAGAGATCCTTCTACCATCACCCCACCACTTACGTATTATATGGAACACTTCGAAGAAGTAAAGCTATTTGTTATTACAATTCTGTTCTTGTCATCTACACCCCTCTTAGTATCAACTTCTTCGTACAGTATAACGTTAAACTATTTTAAATTGACAACATTGTCCAAACATCACTTGTGTATTATACAGTATACAATCACCCCATCTCCCCCAAAACACTTTTCAGCCATTTCTTGTTAAATTTTTTTATTTCAAGTCAATCCTTAATAGGATCAAATTCGCAAATCCTACACTCCAATTCACAAATCCGATTACCCCTTTTTAAATGTCAATCAAACGATTCTGATTGTAGCATCCAATTTTTTAATAACAAACTGCATACTCTCAAAACATGTTGGATCACATTATACCTTGCCTAGCAGCTCGGCCCATCGTACAGCACTATAAGTACTCTAAGACATCCTTCTGCCATCACCCCACCACTTATGTATTATTCGGAACACTTCGAAGAAGTAAAGCTATCCGTTATTACAATTCTTTTCTTGTAATCTACACCCCTCTTAGTATCAACTTCTTCGTATAGTATAACGTTAAACTATTTTAAATTGACAACACTCTCCAAACATCACTTGTGTATTACACAGTACACAATCGTCCCATCTCCCCTAAAACACTTTTCAGCCATTTCTTGTTAAAATTTCTTATTTCAAGTCAATCCTTAATAGGATCAAATTCGCAAATCCTACACTCCAATTCGCAAATCCGATTACCCCTTTTTAAATGTCAATCAAATAATTCTGATTGTAGCATCAACTACTGCGTTAAAAAAAATAAATTAAATTTATCATACGACCTAAATTATTTCATCAGATACGCCAGCACTCATAAACGATCCTTTTGAAATTCTGCTAACAACATCGATTCTCAATGTAAAAGTTGGAATCAGACACTTCTAGGATATCGAGTGTCCTTACTGAAAAAACTATTGCATTAAAAAAAATTATCATGCGACATGAATTAGTTCATCAATGACAGGTCAGCACTTATAAACGATCTTTTTGAAATTCTACTAAAAACTTGTAATTTCTACTAAATTCTACTGAAATTCTACTAAAAACTTGATGCTCAATGTAAAAATTGAATCAAACATTTTTAGGATATCGAGTGTGCTTATTAAATAACTACTGCAAAAACAATAATTAAAAATTAAATTAATCATACAATCTAAATTATTTCATCAGATACACCAGCCCTTATGAACGATCCTTTTGAAATTCTGCTAAGATCATCGATGCTAAAAGTAAAAGTTTGAATCAAACACTTTTAGGATATCGAGTGTCCTTACTAAGAAAACCACTGCATTAAAAAAAAATTAAATTGATCATACGACTTAAATTATTTCATCAGATACGCCAGCACTCATAAATGATCCTTTTGAAATTCTTCTAACAACATCGATTCTCATGGTAAAAGTTTTAATCAAGCACTTTTTGGATACCGAGTGTCCTTACTAAAAAAAACTACTGCATTAAAATCTCAAACCCCGTAAATCTCTTTTAAAAGATACAAGAACTACTTATTTAACACAAAAATTTCATTTTTAATGGGTACCAAGTAAAGAAAAACCACACGGAATCAGGCAACCGAGTCTCTCAAACCCCGTAAAGCTCTTTTAAAAGATACAAGAACTACTTATTTAACACAAAAATTTCGTTTTAATGGGCACTAAATAAAGAAAAACCAGACGGAATGAGGCAACAGAGTCTCTCAAACCACTTAAAGCTCTTTTAAAAGATACAAAAACTACTTATTTAACACAAAAATTTCGTTTTTAATGGGTACCAAGTAAAGAAAAACCACACGGAATCAGGCAACCGAGTCTCTCAAACCCCGTAAATCTCTTTTAAAAGATACAATAAATACTTGTTTAACACAAAAATTTCGTTTTTAATGGGCACCAAGTAAAGAAAAACCACACGGAATCGGGCAACCGAGTCTCTCAAACCCCGTAAAGCTCTTTTAAAAGATACAAGAACTACTTATTTAACAAAAAAATTGTTTTATTTCTTCGTATAGTATAACGTTAAACTATTTTAAATTAACAACACTGTCCAAACATCACTTGTGTATTATACAGTACCATCTTAATAGGATCAAATTTGCAAATGCTAAACCCTTTTTTGCAAATGTCAATCAAAGAATTCTGATTGTAGCGTCCAATTTTTTAGAAATGTTTTCCTAGGGCATCCATAGAAATGGAAGGCCATGTGAGAGGATACTCACTCTCTTTGAAAAGGTGTAGAGCATCCATAGAAATTTTTTCCTATAGCAGTCGTAGAAATGGAAGGCCATGTGAGAGGATACTCACTCTCTTTGAAAAGGTGTAGAGCTTCCATAGAAATGTTTTCCTATAGCAGTCGTAGAATCCAGACGATGCATTCTACTAACATAACTGACAATATCTGCTTTAACTTTACTTAAATTACAAATCAGAGCACAAGGAAGTACAAAGCTATTTTTAACCTTACCAAATCCTTTAAATTTCGATATGCATTATTTTTTTTCTTCATTAATCGATACAGACTTTAGTTTCCTTTACATAAACGATTTTCTCTGTTCTTAGAGAAACATTTAAAGTTTGTTGTTAATTTTCCCGCATGAGTGTTCTAGTTGATTGAAAACCCTGCTTAAATCTACCAAAGCAATATCTGGAGAAAGGGGGTAAGGAATTTTCATGGGTGAAAAAGCTATTTAATTGATGAGTAATCCTAATTGGAAAATTTTCAATTTTAAAAGTAATTAGGGGACAAAGATATAACTCATTGTGACACTTAATCTTTGCAAAATAACTTAAAGGGAGTCTTTGTTTGGGTAATAAACATTAAAAGGCGGCATTTCAACGGCCTATAAAAGATTTAATTTAAAATTTATTGCATGTAATTAAAAAGTATTTGATAGAATCTCTTTTGCTATTAAATTAAATATCACGTTGGTTTTCAATTTAAAATCAAGTTTAGTATGATTTTCTTGGATCACATTAACTAGCCTAGATGGATAGATTTGTGTGAGCGTATCCAAAATACGCTCAAGAATGAATTTAAACAATCAAAAACAAATACGCCGTCCTCTTCCCTGGAAGTTTCTATTAATGAAAAATCACGGAGGAAAATGAACAATGGAAAATAATGACGAACATTTTCTAACAAAAACTGACAAATGTCTTATTCTTACCAAAAAGTTTTATTTTTTTTTTTTTTTTTTAATGTACTTTATATGATCAAAATTTTTCAGTAGCAATCTTGTTCAAAATAATCAAAAAGTCAAATAATTGAAAACAAATTTATTTAATATCAATCACCAAAAAGAAGGTTTTTTAAAAAGTGATGATAATCCGTAATGCGTAACAAATTTCGGAGGTAAAACACCAACAGAGGCAAGTATGCATGATTGTTTTCTTCTGTTTCTTCGGGCGAAAATATTATGTGGAAAATAGCTAAAATGTCAAGATTTAGGGGGAGTCATGGCCTAACTCAATACCAAAGACAAATTGATTAGGAAAGTTATCTGATTTCTTTTCGTCTAACCGACATTAAAACTGTGCTTTTATTTGTATGTCAAGCGCAATGAAGTGTACAAATTTTGTTTTGCCCCATAGGCTAAAATACACTACCCAGAGGCCCCTAGTTTACGAGCCCTTTCTCAACTTTTCGTCTGAAAAATGTTTTCGCAAAATTTGTAACATGATCAATATTATTCATTCCTTATTAATTTGCTTAGTTTAAAATATAACTCTTCCTTTTACAAAGATGGTCAAAGGTCTTGAGCATCAAGTTACAGAAATGTTGACCTAAACTGTGAAAGTATTTTATCATAGGCAGCACAATAGCACTGCCTACGTAAAGAGCTATGTGGGCACAACGTATTATTTTTTTTTCTTTTAAGCCAGGGTATTTAGTATCGAAGGAGTTGTCATAGAAACTTCGAAAAGGGCCCATTTCATTAGAAATTGGAAGGGCTTGTACCCTTTTTAACAGTCAAAAGTGATTAAAGGACAACAAACATTCCTTCCACGCCCACTATTTCCCCAAACACATCCAATCAAAATTTTGAGTTCAACGTGGATGAAAGGTCTGGAAACTATGTCTTTGAGGATGACACCCCCCCCCCCAGAGTCCTAAGAGCAAGGGTTGTAAGTTATGCCTTGGGGGCATGTATGGTTTCAGCTCTATCGCGCTGCCTAAGTATAGAACGATGTTGGCACAATGTATTGTTGTTGTTTTTTTTAGACCATGGCACTTCGAATCGCAGGAGTTGTCATAGAAACTTTTAAAAGGGCTCATTCGATTGGAAATTAGAAGGGTTTGTGCCCTTTTCGATGGTCGAAAGTGATTGGAGGAAAACTAACCCCCCTCTCACGCCCACCATTTCCTCAAATACATCTACTCAAAATTTTGAGATAGCCATTTTGTTCAAGGTAGTTGAAAGTTCTGGAAATTAGGTCTTTGACTGAGGATAACAAATCCCCCACAGCCTTCAGGGCAAGGGTTATAAGTTATGCCCTGGGGGCATATAAGGTTTTTATAGAAAGCATTGTCGTAGAAAAAAGGGTTCATTCAAATGGAAATTGAAAAAGCCAGTGCCCTTTTTAATAGCTGAAAGTGATTGGAAGGCAACAAATCCCCCTCTCACGCCCACCATTTCCCCAAACACATCCAATCAAAATTTTGAGATAGGGATTTTAAGATGGTTGTTTAATTTTAGAAGAGGCTCATTTGGCTGAAAATTGGAAGTTCTAGTCCCTTTTTAAGTGTCAAAAGTGATGGACGACATTTAGCCCCCCTGCCCCCCCCCCATCTCATCTACAACCCCTCCTCTCACCAAACGCATCGGATTGAAAATATGAGATAGCGATTTTTTTCAAAATAGTCCAAAGATCATATAATAATGTCTCTAGGGATGACACAACCCCCCAGCACCCTGGAGATAGGGTTGTAAGTTGTTTGATGAGGTATAAGGTTTTTATTGAACTGGCAGTAGTATAAACATCAGATGGGGCTCTTTTGTTTTGAAATGGGAAGTTATAGTGCCCACTTTAAGAGTGATTTGGTGATTTGTGATTTGGGAGCAAGTGATTTGGGAGCAAACAGCCCCCCCCTCCAAGCCCAGCATTTGCCTTAACACCTCCAATCAAAATTTGTAGAACACGATTCTATTTATCGTAGTTGAGGGTTTCGGGAATTATGTCTGTGAGGAAGACAAGTCCCCCTCCCTATAGCTCTCAGGGAAAAGGTTGTAAATTATGCCCTTGGGGCATATAAGGTTCTTATTAAAATTGTGGTTGTATATGCTTTGGAGGGATCTCATCGGATTGGTAATCATAAGTTTTAGTGCCCTTTTAAGGGTCAAAGGGATTGGAGCGCAGCTATCCCCCCCCCCCCCAGACACAAACACGTCGCGTTTTCCTGAGATGTATCAAATATATATTTTGAGATAGTCCTTTTATTCAAAATAGTCCAAATATCATATAACAAGGCTTTTGAGGCTGACACAAACCACCAGAGCCTGAGGGCGAGGGTTGTAAGTTACTCCCCTGGGGTATTTAAGGTTCTTATGGAAGAGGTGGTTGTATAAGCTTTATAGGTGGCTCATTTGGTTGAAATTGGAAGTTCTAGTTCCCTTAAGTGTCAATAGTGATGGAGCTCAAGTAGCACCCCACCCAACTACTCTTCTTTTCACCAAATGCATCTAATTGAAATTATGCGATGGTAATTTTGTTTATAACAGTCCAAAGAACATATGACAATGCTTCCAGGGTTGGCACCGCCCCCCCCCCCCCCGGATCCCTGGGGAAATTACTTTAGGTTATGCCGTGGGGCATATAAGGTTTTATGGAATGTGTGGTCGTTTTAAATTCAGATTGGTCTCATTTGATTTTAAATCGGACGTTATAGTGCCCTTGTTAAGAGTCAAAGTGACTTGAGAGACCCCCTCCCCTCCTACCGTGCCCATCATTTCCCATAACAAATACCCAAACAAAGTTTTGAGAGATTAATTGTTTCAGCATTGTTGAAAGGCTCAGCAATTATGTGTAGCAATAGTTGTAGTAGCATTAGTAGCAGTAAGCAAATAGCACCTTTTTTCAACATCCTCTTCAACGCAGGATGAAATTTTTAACTTAATACCATCAATCGGTCCTGAAGTATTGCCGATACGTCCTCTTGAAAGCATATATCAACATAGTGTCTTTTGATTTATTTCAATACAGTTACAATATTGCCCAAAATTTTTGCCTTAATATTCTTAGGTTTATTAGTTGTAGTAGTAGCACCAGTAAATCCAGCAGTAGCAGTAGGAGTACAGTTAATAGTAGTAGTCTTAGCTTTAGTAGCAGTAGTAGTAGTAGTAGCTATAATAATGATAGTAGCAGTAGTAGTAGCTGTAAGAGTAGAAGCATTAGTATAAATGATGCAAATATTGTCTTTTGGTTAGTTCAACATCCCCCACAACAGGCGTTGTAAGTTTTAATTTCACACATGAAACTGTTCCTAAGATATTACTGATATGCCTTTTTGACAACCTGCATGCAGATGGTAGGTTGTCATCCGTAAAACAGAAATATTCTCTGAAAATTTCACCTTCATACCTTCATTGATTGCTGATTTTGAGCTAGCCAGAAGACACTGTGTGTATCAATTTAATGCTGTTTCTAAGGTTACTGTAGCTAAGAATAGAAATGGCATCGAGTAGGAACTTTTAGAGAACGTTTAGGAGGAGTTTCAATTAAACGAAAAACTCGTATTGCACTTTACTGAAAAAAAATCTTTTAAATGTTTTCACTTTTATATCTTTAAAAAATCAAAATTGATTATGATTTCAAGGATCAAATATCAGCATATGTATATTAAACTGGCAATGCACATTTTTTTCAGTAAATCCATTTGATTTTTTTCAGTAAAGTACAAATTATATTCTGGCTTTTAGAAAGCACAGGGGTTTTGAACCATGCTCATATTCATTTCTGCTCTTTTTTAGTTTGACTCAGTTATTTATTTTAATTTCTGTTTTGGGTTTCATTTATTTATTGATATTGATTTGTGGTAGTTGTATGCTTGGTAGATTATTTTATTCTTTTTTTTGTTCATTTTTGGTTTAATTGTGTTCTTTATTTTTTTTTTGAAAAACTTATTTTGTGAAATATTTTTTTGATTAATATTAAAAAAAAATTGAACGGGCTAGTGCCCTTTAAATAGTCCAAAGTGATTGGTGGGCAACTAGCCCCCTCCAACTTCCAGCATTTCCCCAAACGCAGCCAATCAAATTTTTGAGATAGCCATTTTGTTCAACATAATTAAAAGCTCGGGAAATTATGTCTTTGAGGATGACAACTCACCCTCAGACCCTTCAGGGCATGGGCTGTAAGTTATGCCCTGGGATATATAAGGTATATATAGAAAGGGTGATCGTATAAACTTCGAAGGGGGCTCTTTGAATTGGTAATGAGACGTTCTAGTGCCCTTTTAAATATTCAGAATGATCGGAGGGTGGACACCCCCCTCCCCTCCCAACCCCACACCTCGTATTTTTCCGAAATGCATCTGATAGAAATAATGAAATGGTCATTTGTTGTCGTAAAAACTTCTAAAAAGGCTCATTCGATTGGAAATTGAAATGGCTAGTGCCCTTTTTAATAGTCCAAAGTGATTGGAGGGCAACTAACCCCCCTCCCACGCCTACCATTACCTAAAACCCATCCAATCAAAATGTTGAGATAGCCATTTTGTGCAACATAATTAAAAGCTCGGGAAATTATGTCTTTGAGGATGACAACTCACCCTCAGACCCTTCAGGGCATGGGCTGTAAGTTATGCCCTGGGGTATATAAGGTATATATAGAAAGGCTGATCGTATAAACTTCGAAGGGGGCTCTTTGAATTGGTAATGAGACGTTGTAGTGCCCTTTTAAATATTCAGAATGATCGGAGGGTGGACACCCCCCACCCCACCCAACCCCACACCTCGTATTTTCCCGAAATGCATCTGATAGAAATTTTGAGATGGTCATTTGTTGTCGTAAAAACTTCAAAAAAGGCTCATTTAATTGGAAATTGAAATGGCTAGTGCCCTTTTAATAGTCCAAAGTGATTGGAGGGCAACGAACCCCCCTCCCACGCCTACCATTCCCTAAAACCTATCCAATCAAAATTTTGAGATAGCCATTTTGTTCAACATAATTGAAAGGTTCGGAAATTATGTCTTTAAGGATAACAAAACCCCCACAGCCCTCAGGGCAAGGGTTATCTGTTATGAGGTATATATAGAAAGTTGGATCGTGCAAAGCTCGGATGTGGCTCATTGAACTTGTGATCAAAAGTTCTAGTGCCCTTTTTTAAGATTGAGAGTAATCAAAGTGTGTGTGGGGGGGGGTTGAGTGTGTTTACCTCCCCCCCACACCTCGTACGTTCCTGAAATGTATCTTATAGAAATTCTGAGATGGCCATCTGTTGTCGTAAAAACTTCTAAAAGAGCTCATTCGATTGGAAACTTAAAGGGTTAGTGCCCTTTTTAATAGTCCAAAGTGTTTGTAGGGCAACTAACCCGCCTCCTACACCCATAATTTTTACAAACACATCCAACGTTCACCGTTCAACGTTTGTTCAACGTACTTGAAAGGTCCATACATTATGTATTTGAGGATCACGACCTCCCCCCCACAGCCCTCAGGGCAAGGGTTGTAAGTTATGACCTGGGAGCATATAAGGTATATATAGAAAGGGTGATCGTATAAGCTTCATAGGGGGGCTCATTAGATTGGTAATCTGAAGTTCTAGTTTTCTTTTTAAGATTGAGGGTGATCCAAGGGTGGATACCCCCCTCCAGCATCCTCGTATTTTTACGATCACGATCGTATATTCAAATGTTGTAAGTTATGCCCTGGGGGCATATAAGGTTTATATAGAAAGGGTGATTGTATTAACTTTGGAGGGGGCTTGTTGGATTGATAATCAGAAGTTCTAGTGTCCTTTTCAACATTGAGAGTGATCGAAGGGTGAATTCCCCCCAAACTTCGTATTATCCCCAAATGAATCTGATAGAAATTCTTTAGAGGGCCATTTGTTGTCATAGAAACTTCGAAAAAGGCTCATTCGATTGGAAATTGAAAGGGCTAGTGCCCTCTTTATTAGTAAAAAGGGATGAGGGCAACTACCCCCCCCCCCACTACGCCCATTAATTCCCAAATCACCTCAAATGATAACTGTGAGATAGCCAGATTAAAGAAATATAAAATTAGATATGGCCTTATTAGAAAAATTCAGAAATAAATTTGTTTATCTTGATTGTAAGAACTACTTTTCTTTCACTAATTAAAAATTCATGGCTAATTTTAATATCAGCTGGAATAAAAGTACTTTAAGTTTCAATTTGTGTCATATAATGTTTGTTTTATCATGTTTTAAATTTTGTTTCCTTTTTTACAAAAGTGAATAAAAAACGAATAGAAATTAAATAAAAAAACAAGTTTGTCTTAACAAAAGTAAAGAGCGAAAATATGCCTTCAGCATAGTAAAAAAATAATTGACATTATAATAAATAATTAACTACGAGTTATAAAAAACAACTTAATAAAAATGAAACCAATAATGAACTTGTAAATTACCAAAAATAAAACTAACATTCAACTTAAACTGAAAACGAATAGAAATTATGAAATAATTGAACGAGGAAGATGTCTGTCTTGTAGCCCAATTATAGTTTTTTCAAAACAGTTATTATAAGAGTTAAAACAGCTAAAACAATATAAAAGATAAAACAGTTAAGAGAAACGGATATTAGACGTAATAAAAAATAAAACCAATAATGAACTTGGAATGTACCAAAAATAAAATTGATATTCTAATCAAACTCAAAACGAACAGAAATTAGTAGATATATGAACTGGGAAATTTTTCCCTTGCACTTCAATCAGCGCGACTGTTATTCGCACTTTACTGAAAGCAATATATATTTTAAGTTATTTTTCATTTATTATTATAACATTGAAAAATAAGTAGTATAGTGAAAGTTCTCGAATTTGTCGTGATTACATTTTCTAATCTCAATCTAGTTCCTTCAAACGTATATGCACTTAAGTTTTAATAATATTTCTTCGTTCCCAACATATTTCTTTAAAATACATAAAAGAACCGAATAGATTCGTTATTGCAAAACTTCAGCGCAAAGAATAAAATGGATTTTTCAAAAAATTAGACTATTCATTCTCTAAAGGTAATTGAGGCACCATTCCTCTATATCTTTTAAAGGAATAAAACTGAAAGAAGAATATTGACATAAAACTGTTTCTTGTAACTTGAACTTTTTTGATGTGGTCTTGATTTCTATTGGTATTTTAGTTTGTCATTATTATATATTTAATTATAATTAAATGTAAAATAGTTTTAGTTTTAATTTGTTATAACATTAACCACGACGCATCAAAGAAAAATGACATCCCAGGACGAATCAACTTTTTCATTTTACAAAATCTAAACTGTATTTCATTGAAAACAATATGTATTGTGAACAGTTTTGTTTGTGTATGGCTATATCTAGGATTCTTTTGGGGGGAGATACTATGATTTTTTGTGGGGGGTGTTAAGAAAAAACTATTCAGAACGTATCAAAATTTATTTATATGTATTTTTGTAGCCATTTTATTTTATGAGTAAAATTGAACCTTTGAGCGAAGGGGAGGGGGGGGGGCTGAAACCCAATAAAAATCGTTACTCCGGATGCATTGTTTTGGGTGATTTGTTCGAGGGGGCTTACAAAAAAACTTAGCAAAATGCATAAACATTATTTGCATTTTTGTAGCTTTTTAAGAGTAGAATTTCACCTTCGGGTGATGGGGGGGGGATGAGGAGCAGCAAGGTAACCACTTTACTCTGTCTACGGCCTTGAGTTTTATTCGACAAAAACTCCATTTTTTATTTCTCTCTCGCCTCGAAATAGCTTAAAATATACATTGCTTTCTGTAAAGTGCGAATAACAATCGCGCTGATTGGAGTGCAAGGAGGAAAATTTCCCGTTTCATATATCTAGTAATTTCTGTTCGTTTTGAGTTTGAATAGAATATCAATTTCACTTTGGATACATTCTAAATTAATTATTGGTTTTATTTTTTTATTTCGTCTAATATCCGTTTCTTTTAACTCTTTTATCTTTTACACTGTTTTGACTCTTATAATAACTGTTTTAAAAAACTGACCCCCCCCCCCTCCAATTTTTTTTTATCTGACTCGTCAAATGTGAAAAAGTTAATTTAAACAGGTTTTTATGCGTTTTTTAAAGTGTTTTGTCCCCCCCCCCCACATCCCGAAAAAGATCCCGGATATGACCCTGCCTATATTATGAGTTTTACACTGCAACTTTAGATCCCTTCAGGGATAAGTCGAGATTTTGATAAAAACATTCTAATCTACAAATACCCCAATAAATCAATACCCTAATAAATCAACTCCTAAAATACAATTCGCCTAGATATAGGCTACTGCAAGTGATCACACATTATAGATATCAGACATTAATTGAGATCCTCTGTCGGTTTTCGAAAGATGCGCTAATCTACAATATTCCCAAATAGACTCTTAAAATATCTGGGTCTTATTTGAACTTAATGTTTGAACTTCTAATTCTCTTTATATTTGAACCTTATTCTGGAGGTATGCTAAGCCATAGAATTTGTTCCTAATTAATTAAAAAAAAATTCCCTAAAAATTAGTTTTTCAAAGAAAAGTAAAGCGCATTTTAAACTTAAGCTCAGCAGAAACAAATATCTGTTAAAATTCAAACTCAAAACGAGCAGAAATTACTATTAAAGAATAAATGAAATCCAAAACGAACAGAAATTAAATAAAAAGTCATAGCAAAAAACATACAACAAGTAATAATATAAATGAGTAAATAGATCTTAAAGCGAGTAATGCTTAGATTGAATATGAAATACTAAAACATTGGAGCCGTATGGCCTTTACTATAGGCAACGCTATAGTGTTATCTCTGATTGAGTGAGCCATCAAACAGCAGCTCGGTTGGGATCAGACCCCGGCGCCGCGCCGGCGGATCGACCGCACGCCGCCGCCGAGAGACCCGGTCCAACGCCGCCGAAGTGTCGTAACGCCACCGGCACACCGCCTGCACGCCGCCGCCGGCAGAGGCGGTGGCGTTCGGTCGACTTTAAATTATTTTTGCGGCAATTCTTTACCACGTCAACCGCAAAGTCGGAGCTTTTCCTTCTCGTGTGGTTTAGTATTTCGATTTTCCTGATTAGAAATCAAGCAGAGCTTGCACTATCCCCAAATTTTTGGGTATTTCCCCGAAAATCTATGCATCACCCCGAAAAAAATTTGGTTCCCCGAGTCCCCAAAAATCACGCAATCACGGTGCCACCCCTAGCGATTTATCACCAGTGACTTTCCCTGCCAAATATTACTTTGCTTACCATAATTCTTCACTACTCTCTTGTTCATTAATTTTCGTCTCTTTTGTTACTTTGCATAAAAACCAGACAGATTCAATATGCAATTGCAAATACTGCAATATACACAGTTCTTCATATGTTGACAAAAAAAGTATCGTCTTTATGAAATGAGTTTAAATCATTTTGAATGCAGTTTCCCAATCAGTATTTCTTACATCACTCGTAGTCGAGAATTTTATTTTCAAGTTGAATAGAGCATTCACTACCATACAGCTTCCGCCTTTTTTTGTATTTTGAAATTGACAGCCGACATATTGTTTATGCAGCTGAATTGTAAGTTTGTAGATTTTTTTTTTTGCTGTTTTTAGATAATATTTTCTTAATGTTTAAAACTCAGTTATTGAACGCCTTATAGAAAATACAATCTTCTTTCTGGAACATTTTTACACCCCCCCCCCCAAAAAAACAAAAAAAACAAAAACAACCTTCGGCTGAGACAAAATTTAGCTATAGACTAAGCTATGTACAAGGTTGGGGAATTAAAGATTGAACCGGAAGTTACCCCAAAAATATGATTCATAAATAAATTGTAAATTATTGCCTATAGGGGGGATAGGGGGCTATCATTTTTAAATGATAATACCTTCTTTTATTTTATTGAAAGCAGGGATGCCAAAAAGATAATTATTATTTTTCATTTAAAGTGGAGACAGAAGAAAATGATATCAAATTTCCTGGGAAACCATTGAAATATTTTGATAGACCCAAGGCCCCCCATTAGGACTTGTGCATTGTCTTGGGTATTTTGCGATTTCTCATAGGCTACTGGCCTTATTTGGCTTTTGTGTGTGCTCCCTTTTAATTAGATTCTTTGGATTTTATGGAATGCCATGGCGAATCTATCACTCAGTTTTCCAATAGTTTGAGGTATATCTAAATAATTTCGACATTTTTGTTGTTGTCTTTGTACCCCTTTACTTATACCCTCAATTTTTTTTCAAGGAACACTAAGCTGTTTAACTTTATTTTGTGTTTTTGTTTGAACAGTATAGTGAACTAGTTATTTATTAAGTAAACTTTTTGTATTATTAAAGATTAGCCTTTATACTAGCAATGGGTTATAACGAGGGGGTAGGGAGGTATTACATTTAAATGAAAATAGCTAGAAATTTCATATATTTAAAGCCGGGATCCCAAAAAGTCCATTTTTTTTTAATTTAAAGCAGATACGGCATCCTATCTAGGTGGTATCCAGAGGGGGGAGGGGAGTATTGAGCTATCATATTTAAATTATAATATCTCGATTTTTTTTAAAGCAGGGGTGCCAATAAGTTCATTATTTATTTTTTTATTTAAAGCAGAGACGGTATCCTATCAAGATGGTATCCAGAAGGGAGGCATAGGGAGCTATTATATTTAAGTGATAGTGCCTTGATTTTTTTTTTTATTGAAAGCAGGGATGCCGAAAACTAGAAAAGTCGACAAAATTAACAAGATTTTCGTGAGTTATACTTGATACAGTACTTGCATGGTTTTATCGTCCAAAGGGAAACGGACATATGCGTCCAATCCGTTATTTTTCCTATTGATGAAACGGGTTTACTTTGAAAACATTCATTCATATGTATCAGGTAGATTCACACTAAAACGAATTGGTGTGACGAAAGCGATATCGACATCCACACCTAACGTTGCGCTCGAATAACAATGGCGCCCTTGGTCCAGTGCCCAAGTTACATTAAAAGGCCAGGTCATAATAAAATCTTTCAATTTGAGAGGTTCAAGGAGGAGTCTTTGACAGTCTTATGACCTCAGGGTACTAGATATTACAACGTTCTTACGTATCTTCAGTGGTTTAGAAAATTCGATCACCCCACAAATGATTACCAAAAATATGCACAAATGTAACATTTGGAATATTATAACACTTTTTTCAAAGCTTTGAAGAAAAGCAAAAAAGTCTAAATACGCCTAACTACGATTGAAAGTTATTTTAAAAAGAAACTCTTTGGAGATTTCCATGGAAATGACCATAGCAGAAGCTTTGAGTCTGGGTGGGGATCAAAGAGGAGTCTTTGAGTATTTTGACCACAGGTGACTTATTGTTGCGACTTTCTTAAATTTGGTAATTCTTGTGAGCATTTGAAAATCAAAGCTTAAGCTCAATAACTGATACTAAGTGTCCTAATATTTTGCTTGGATTAAAAGTGACGATCTAGGATGAAAATTTCAACATCTTCCTGGAGCTACTTCAGTCTGCATATTATTTCATTTAATTACACTTAAAACGGATGAGCTTTTCATTTTTTACATAAGAAAATAGCTGGCACTTCATTTTTCTTCATAGCGAATAAAGTATTAAGTGTTTTTTGTGTCATTGTAATTGAAGTGTTCTCATGTGAAGTGTTCACAATGTATTTTTCAATTTGATAAATTTACTCGTTTTAGATACAGTTTATAATTTGACTGATATTAGGTATTTATCAGTTTATAATTTGGAATGAATCCCCAAAAGAAAAAATGAATAATATCCAAAAGAGCAGCCAAAAGCAATGAAGAAGCAGCAGTTCAGCCTTAGCCTACATGAAATATATTCTATAAAGAAGCTAAAAAAACATTAAAATGTATTTTTTTAAAATTGTTATTAATAACCAGTTTTTAATACAAGAAGGCTTCATAGGAATCCGAAAGAGCAAAAAAAAAACAACAATAAATATCAAAGTCGCCCATTTCAACTGTTTTAAAGGTGCCAAAACAGATATATGCAAAGGGCATTATGAAAAAATTAAGCTTCGAAGTTCAAAGCACAGTTTATAGAATTAGCAGTATGATAATTCCCTATCTCACCCATTATAAAAACCCAGACCGAGGTGCGAGTGCTCCAGAGAACGTTTTTGCAGATATAAACATAAGCGGCATTAGATCTTTTCACGGGTAGACAAGTCGGATTTATCTTGGACGCGAAACTTACAGTTATAATAGAAATAAGTGGAAATAAGTGGAAACCCGCTATTACTAATAATGAACTTTGTAACCATTTCTCATTGATTGACAAAAACCCACTAACCCGCTAATGCGGAAATAAGTGGGAGGAGCTTTTTGTTCGCACCGAGAATGAAGACCAGAAATAATCTGCGATAAACTGACTGGATAATTCTATAAACTGTGGTTCAAAGTTATATTCAAAGTTTTTACCCAGATAAATGACGAATTTTGTGATACGGTATTTGAAGTTTATATGCAGTAATGCTCGATGAAAATAACTACTAATTTTGATAATTATTTATGTTAAGAATACATAACTAATAGATACTTCAACTACTCGTATTATGCAAGGGTTCTGAAACACCACAGCCATTTCGTTTCTACCAGATTTCTACTTCTCTTGACGAATAACGAAGAAGACCAGTTTCCAGCCAGCGACTTGTGAATTTTTGAACTCATGAATAGGCTCGATTCTGTTGTAAATTTAAGCTGTGATTTGAGAAAGACTGATGAAAACATTCATGTTTGCGGTCAACATTGATCGCGCCGGCGGCGCGCCGCCGACATCTTACCGGCGGCGCGCCGCAAGCGTCCTACCGGCGGCGCGGCGTGGCGCGCTGTTTTTGGCCCCGCTGCTGCCGGTCTTCCCTCATCGGCGTGACGCCTGGGTCTAGTTGGGATTATTAAAACGGCAAAATATACCATTTAGGTCGAAAATGAGTTATGTGTGTGTCGTGGGTAGCATTAGGTGTTTGCCTCTTTTTTTCATCAGGTCTTGTTGTAATTAAGAATGACAGAAGAGGATTATCTTACAGAGCTATAACATCGAGCCCTGTCATTTGTCACTTTTTTGTCAAGGAAAAAGAAATTATACGCCATAAAATCGTTTATAATTTTGAATTCGCTGGGGATACTTCATTTTAATTTATAGCACTGAAAAAATCCTAAGAATTTGGTTTTAATATGTTCCCCATTAGCCTCATCTTTCAGAGCGACCAAAGCCGACAAATTTTTTCTGTTTTTTTTGGCATTCCCGACAAGTTACAAAAAGGGTGTTTACCACTCTTTTAATTATCCCAGCCAAGCTTTTTCTAATGTTCCAGTGCCCCGCTAGCAGTGGGGGAAAACAAAGAGGAAACATCACTGCTAGCCATGCAAAAAAGAGATTGTTCTTGTTGTTCAAGCCAGGGGACTGTTTGTTTTTTTATATACAATTTTCGGCCATGGTGATTCTAATGGCGTATTTTTTGTTTTGATCAAACACCATTTATAAGGGTTTCCGGCTGTTTTTCTAAATTTCCCAACATCTGTTTTCAAAATAATGTTTTACTAATAAAACCATTTTAGATAATAGTCACCACTGCTGAATCAGCTAGAAATGATAAATTTTTTTCATTCCCGAGTTTTTTTAAACGCTTTTTTTGTTACTATTGGCTGTGGTTCGTCCTTTACTAGTTTGCATCTAACGCTAGAACCATGATACAAGTTGGGCTTTCATTCTATAATTGTAATGGGTGACATTCCTGAACTAGACAAGATCTTCTCTGCCGACGGATCTTATACAAACTCATCACCATCACGCCCAATACTTGATAGTGCGGGAAACGCCATGTCATCAAAGATTTTGCTGCATTCATTTTATTCGGGGTCTATTAGCTGTCACTGTATATTCGGTCTACTATGATAAGCTGTAAAGAAATATTGGTACTCTTGCATTATATGGGCCTTTACAAGGAAACCAGTCACGAAAAACCCGTTTTTGACGGGTTAACCGCTATAGAGTATTGCAATGCATATCGTGGTTTTTTATTGTTTATACGGTATTTAAACTGTTGTTTTTTGGGGTTTAGGGGTGGGGGAGAAGGTACCTAGGTTAGGTTACGTATTTAACATATGCTATGCTTTACCTCCCCCTAATGTGAAAATATATAGCCCAAATTTGTTTCTAAACTATTATATATTCATCTTATTTTATTTTATTTCATTAGCATTAACCAAACTTGACTTTTTAGAAAGGCCCATATAATGAAAGAGTACCGAAATATTTTTTGTACCCAATATTCGACAATAGCTAAGGCAAATCACTGGCTGCAACTAGAAATTTTTTTTTTGTAAATTGAGGAAACACTAGACGCGTACCTACATGACCTTAGAGGAAGAGGGAGGGTGCTGAAAACATCGCAGTCTTATCATAGTAGGAGTCTGGTTGATAAAGAAATCTTAAGAGATTTTAAAGTAAATCCAGTTAACAGTAGGGACCTATCAGGAGGTCCCATTGCTCACCCCTGCTGCCATCTAGGTTAAGTTAGGTTAAGTTAGGATAGGTTAGGTTAGCCTACGTACGCGCACGTACGTAGGCTAACCTAACCTAACCTAACTTAACCTAACCTATCATAACTTAATCTAGCCTAGCCTAACCTAACTTAAACATGGAGAGATGTTTACTAGCTAACCTAACTTAGCTAACCTAACCTAACTTACCTAACCTGACTTAACCTAACCTAATATAACCTAAGCCTACGTACGTGCGCGTACGTAGGCTAACCCTAACCTAACCTAACTTAACCTAACCTAACTTAATCTAGCCTAACCTATTCTAACTTAAACATGGAGAGATGCTTACTAGCTAACCTAACCTAACTTAGCTAACCTAACCTAACTTACCTAACCTGACTTAACCTAACCTCATCTAACCTAACTTAATCTAGTCTAACCTAACCTAACCGTACTCGCCGGAAAATCCCCCCCTGTTGACGTTGTATTTCTATCTCGCTATGCATGCTTGCGGGTGTAGCAAATTTATTCTACGTTTGCTCTTACATTGAAAGTGGCTCTACCAGTGGTACTCAATGGTAGGTTATTAAGACTATTTAGTTTATTGCGTGCGTTAAATCAGTAGTTTCTTACCATTGGAGGGATAAACACGTACACCATATTTTTAAAAAAAGACGTGAAAATGAATTATTCGAAGAAAGTGTGTGCACATGATAAAGTCATTGTTGCCTTGAATGCTGACAAAGAGATATATTTGAACTATGGGACAAGTAGTAGTGGAGATCTTATTGGGAATGTGTGCCTACGATGTCATGACAGTGAGGAGTTAAATTCCTTTGGAGTAGTCAGGAATTTTCATCGTTCAAAATGTGGATATGTGAAAGTATTATTTCCAGAGAAGTTAGTGCTCAAAGAGAATGCCAACATAAAAATAATAGTTGATGAAGATGGGCAACTTCTAGCTAATAGTTCTGGTAACATGTTAGCCGTTGATAGATATTATTGTCATCTTTCCGGTGTTAGCATTCGAATGAAATCAGAAAGGAAAAAAGGGCCTACTGCTGCACCAACATTATAAATCATATCTTGTCAACGTGCCAGAACTGTTGCCTCTGTAAAAATAATGTGATAATAGACAGTGAAATTGTAGTTAAAATAAAAATAGCATTGGCAGACAATATTACTAATGAATATAATGACAAATTGATTGGAAAATGAAGCACAAGTGATCATTATTACTACTATTGATCATATAGTCAATGAATCAAATAATACCTAGGATGAAACGTGTATTGAATCAGTAGGTGACATTCCCAGTGGAAATTGTATATGACTCAAAATGGATGAATGATTATTCTAGTGGTTATGAACTAAGAGAAGCAAGTAACTCTAGTATCAAGAGAGAGAGAACTCGATAAATTATTTTATGGAACAGATTCAGAATGTTCAATGTTGTTCAATGATGTTAATAATGTAAAATAATGTCTGTAACATATTTTTATGTTGTTACTACATGTTGTTACTTCAATAAAATATTTTATGCATTACTTTGTTATATTTCTATTGTCTTAGGAAACGTTAGCATGTTAAGCGCTTCGAATGTTTATTAAAAAGTTGGAGATTTTTTATTTTCTTTGAAAAAAAATTAGAATTGAACTATAGATTTTTTCTTTTCTCTAAGAAAATTCAGAAGAGAATTTTAAATTTATTTGTGTCTTTGTGAAATTAAGAACCGCAGTGGAAGATTTTTATTTTTCTCTGGAGAAATTAGAATTGAACAGTAAGTTCTTTAATAAAATTCAGACTTGAGTTAACTTTTTATGATCAACGTGTAACTTTTTGTATCTTCTATTAAAAATTTAGAACAGTAATTTAAATTTTTCCATCTCTTTGAGAAAAATCTGAACTGAAGTGGAGAATTTTTATTTTTTCTTGAAAAATAGAATTGATCTGTAACTTATTTCTTTTCATAGGGATAGTTAGGAAAAGAACTTGAACTTTTCTTCACATCAATGAGAAAATTAGAAATAAAATGAAGCTTTTAATCTTCCTGGAAAATATTCACAATCATAGAATAACTTTTCCATCTTCATCGCTAAAATTTAGAACGTTATTTTAAATTTTTTTATGTCTTTGAGAAAAATCTCAGAATCAGAGTGGAGCTCCTTATCTTCATAGTGAAATATTCACGATCAATTTGTAACTTTTTCTATCCTCTACCATAGATTTGGAGGAGAATTTAAAATTTATGTCTTTGGGGAAAAATCTGAACTGAAGTGGAACCTTTTTATATTATTAGGAAAAATAGAATTGATCAATAACTAATTTCTTTTTCATTGAGAAAATTCAGAAGAGAGCTTGAGCTTTTCTTCACTTCATTGAGAAAATTTAAAATTAAAGCAGAACTTTTCATCTTCCGGTAAAATATTCACAACTAAGGTATAACTTTTCTATCTTCTCTGGAAAATTTAGAATAGAACTTTAAATTTCTTTGTGTCTTTGTGAAATAAAAAATTGAAGTGGAAGATTTTTATTTTCTCTGGAGAAAACAAAATTGAAGTGTGTTCTTTGGTAAAATTCAGAAAAGAACTTGAACTTTTCTATGTTCTAAGAAAAATGTGGAACAGTATTCAAAATTTTTTCATCTCTTTGAGAAAAATCTGAACTGAAGTGGAACCTTTTTACATTATTTTAAAAATATAGAATTGATCAATAGCTAATTTCTTTTTCATTGAGAAAATTCAGACTAGAACTTGAACTTTTCTTCACTTCGTTGAGAAAATTTAAAATTGAAGTAGAGCTTTTTATCTTCCAGGAAAATATTCACAACTATGGTGAAGCTTTTTCTATCTTCTACGTAAAAATTTCAAATAGAACTTTAAATTTCTTTGTGTCCTTGTAAAATTAAGAACTGAAGTGGAAGATTTTTATTTTCTCTGGAGAACTTAGAATTGAACTGTAAGTTCTTTAATAAAATTCCGAAGATAACTGGAAATTTTCTATCTTCTATGAAAAATTTGGAACAGTATTTTAAATTTTTTCATCTCTTTGAGAAAAATCTGAACTAAAGTGGAATCTTGCATGATATTGTGGCGTGCAAAAAAGTTGTAAAGTAAAGTTGTGGTGAAAAGGATGGGTACTTCAACTTGTAAAATGGGTTTAGGAGGGGCATTAAGAAAAGTCCTTGTTCTGAAATGCCTTTTGAAAAGTATTGCTTGGTGTTGGGGCATTCAAAAAGCTGTAAAGTATAGTTCTGTGTGAAAAAGATGGGTACTTCAACTTGTAAAATGGGTTTAGGAGGGACATTAAGAAAAACAGTTGTAAATTAAAGTTGTGGTGAAAAGGATGGGTACTTCAACTTGTAAAATGGGTTTAGGAGGGACATTAGGAAAGGAACTGGTTCTGAAATACCTTTTGAAAAGTATTGCTTGGTGTTGTGGTATTCTAAAGCTGTAAAGTAAAGTTGCAGGTGAAAAGGATGGGAACTTCAACTTGTAAAATGGGTTTAGGAAGGACATTAAGAAAATAACTTGTTCTGAAATGCCATTTGAAAAGTACTGCTTGGTGTTGGAGCATTCAAAAAGCAGTTTAGTAAAGTTGTGGTGAAAAGGATGGGTACTTCAACTTGTAAAATGGGTTTAGGAGGGACATTAAGAAAAGAACTTGTTCTGAAATGCCTTTGAAAGGTATTGCTTGGTGTTGGAGCATTCAAAAGCTGTAAAGCAAAGTTGTGGGTGAAAAGGATGGGTACTTCAACTTGTAAAATGGGTTTAGGAGTGATATTAAGAAAGGAAATTGTTGTAAAATGCCATTTGAAAAGTATTGCTTGGTGTTGGTGCATTCAAAAAGCTGTAAAGTAAAGTTGTGGGTGTAAAGGATGGGTACTTCAACTTGTAAAATGGGTTTAGGAGGGATATTAAGAAAAGAACTTGTTTAGAAATTCCCTTTGAAAAGTATTGCTTGGTGTTGGGGCATTCAAAAAGCTGTAAAGTAAAGTTGTGGGTGAAAAGGATGGGAACTTCAACTTGTAAAATGGGTTTAGGATGGTCACTAAGAAAAGAACTTGTTCTGAAATGCCCTTTGAAAAGTATTGCTTGGTGTTGGAGCATTCAAAAAGCTGTAAAGGTAAGTTGTGGGTGAAAAGGATGGGTACTTCAATTTGTAAAATGGGCTTAGGATGGACATTAAGAAAAGAACTTGTTCTGAAATGCTTTTTGAAAAGTATTGCTTGGTGTTGGGGCATTCAAAAGGCTGTAATGTAAAGCTGTGGGTGAAAAGGATGGGTACTTCAACTTGTAAAATGGAATTAGGATGGACATTAGGAAAAGAACTTGTTCTGAAATGCATTTTGAAAATTATTGCTTGGTGTTGGAGCATTCAAAAGGCTGTAAAGTAAAGTTGTGTTTGAAAAGGATGGGTACTTCAACTTGTAAAATGGGCTTAGGAGGGACATTAAGATAAGAACTTATTGTGAAATGTCCTTTGAAAAGTATTGCTTGGTGTTGGGGCACTCAAAAAGCTGTAAAGTAAAGTTGTGGGTGAAAAAGATGGGTACTTCAATTTGTAAAATGGGTTTAGGATGGTCACTAAGAAAAGAACTTGTTCTGAAATACCCTTTGAAAAGTATTGCTTGTTGTTGGAGCATTCAAAAAGCTGTAAAGTAAAGTTGAGGGTGAAGGGGAAGGGTTCTTGAATTTTTTGAATGGGGTGAGTAGGGTAACTCATAATATTAGTTTTTCTTAATTTCAATTGAAAGTATTGCCTAGTGTTGGGGCATTAAATTAGGTATAAAGTAAAGCTGGTCGTAAATACCATTGGAACATAATCTGATAAAATGGGGTGAGGATTGACATTAAGAAAAAAACTTGTTCTGAAATACATTTGAAAAGTATTGCTTGGTGTTGGCGCATTCAAAAGGCTGTAAAGTAAAGTTGTGTGTGAAAAGGATGGGTACTTTAAGTTGTAAAATGGGTTTAGGAGGGACATTAAGAAAATAACTTGTTTTGAAATGCCTTTGAAAAGTATTGGTTGGTGTTGGAGCATTCCAAATCTGTAAAGTAAAGTTGTGGTTTAAAAGGATGGGTACTTCAACTTGTAAAATGGGCTTAGGAGTGATATTAAGAATGTACCTTGTTGTAAAATGCCTTTTGAAAAGTATTGCTTGATGTTGGGTCATTCAAAAAGCTGTAAAGTAAAGTTGTGGGTGTAAAGGATGGGTACTTCAGCTTGTAAAATGGGTTTAGGAGTGATATTAAGAAAGGAACTTGTTGTGAAATGCCCTTTGAAAAGTATTGCTTGGTATTGGGGCATTCAAAAAGCTGTAAAGTAAAGTTGTGGGTGTAAAGGATGGGTACTTCAACTTGTACAATGGGTTTAGGATGGTCACTAAGAAAAGAACTTGTTCTGAAATGCCTTTTGAAAAGTATTGCTTGGTGTTGGAGCATTCAAAAAGCTGTAAAGTAAAGTTGTGTGTGAAAAGGATGGGTACTTCAATTTGTAAAATGGGTTTAGGAGGGAAATTAAGAAAAGAACTTGTTCTGAAATGCATTTTGAAAAGTATTGCTTGGTGTTGAGGCATTCAAAAGGCTGTAAAGTAAAGTTGTGGGTGAAAAGGATGAGTATTTCAACTTATAAAATGGGTTTAGGATGGACATTAGGAAAAGAACTTGTTCTGAAATGCATTTTGAAAAGTATTACTGGGCGTTGGGGTATTCAAAAAGCTGTATAGTAAAGTTGTGGGTGAAAAGGATGGGTACTTCAACTTGTAAAATGGGTTTAGGAGGGACACTAAGAAAAGAACTTGTTGTGAAATGTCTTTTGAAAAGTATTGCTTGGTGCTGGGGCACTCAAAAAGCTGTAAAGTAAAGTTGTGGGTGAAAAAGATGGGTACTTCAACTTGTAAAATGGGTTTAGGATGGACAATAAGAAAAGAACTTGTTCTGAAATGCCCTTTGAAAAGTATTGCTTGGTGTTGGAGCATTCAAAAAGCTGTAAAGTAAAGTTGTGGGTGAAAAGGATGGGTACTTCAACTTGTAAAATGGGTTTAGGAAGGACATTACATAAAGAACTTGTTCTGAAAAATATATTCGAGTGGGAGCCAAAAGTTGGGGGGATGGGGCCCTTTTGTTTCTCAAATCATCTTCTAAAATGCCTCAAACTGTTTCGCCCAAATAATTCCCTAAAATGCCTAAAACGGTTTCGTCCAAATAATCCCTAAACGTAATTTATGCGTGTTCCTTTTGTTTTGGCATTCCTGCGCTGTCACATTTGAAATTCCTAGGAAACCCTTTTCCGCGGTAATCTCTTCATCTCTAAGATCAAAACATTCTCCCCACCGTTAATATGCCTGTGCAAACTTCGCCCAGAGACAACTCTCCTGGACGAACATCAACAAATCAAAGGACCTTGACATCATCCATCAGACATTAATAAACATCGCCCAAAGACAATTCTCCTGGACGAACACCAACAAATCAATCAACCTTGACATCATCCATCAGACATTAATAAACTTCGCCCCGGAGACAATTCTCCTGGACGAACACCAATTTCTCGGAAACGTGTTCTCCCTAGGGAATCTATGCCCATATATGGTCTTCTCGTGGGAACTCATGAGGTTAGGCTACGCAATCAATTTCTCGGAAATCCATTTCCCCTAGGGAGGCTATGCCCATATATGGACTCCCGTCGGCATTAAACTAAATTGTAGATGGCAGCAGGGGTGAGCAATGGGACCTCCTGATAGGTCCCTACTGTTAACTCCATTTTGGGTGAGTCAAACTAGAGATGTATGTGAACACCATTTGAATATGAAAGGATGAGCATTATATGGTAAATGATCACAAATATTCCCAAATAGACCACTAAAATGTCATTAACCTATAGGGCCTGCAAGAAATCAAGATCTCGTTTTTTGCTTTAACATCTAAGTTTTTGTTATTTAAACAGTTCTTTCTTAGTTTTTTCGTGTAGACTTTTAACTTAATCCTCTTGTACCACCCAAACGAAAAGCCACCAGTCATTTGGAATATGCGCTGATAATTAAACATATCAAACAGTTGTAAAATGGGTTTAGGAGTGATATTAAGAAAGGAACTTGTTGTGAAATGCCTTTTGAAAAGTAACCGAAACTCTAAAAAACGGAATGTTGATACCAATAAATACATCAAAAGAATTGGATTTTTATGCTGACTTCAAATACAGATTTTACATACAAGTCCAGTGGCCATTGTCCGTCACGCGACAACGCAAAGTCAATCCAATCTATCATCCCATAATTCTATGACTATCTACCTTAGTTCTGCCCTAGGAATGAACCATGGATGGATGATAGATAGACTTATCTATTAACAAATGAAATGACATCATTTTTATACAATCCTAAAAGTGGCTAATCTCAGATTTGCCTCTCAATTGCTCGGACTATCTGTCTTGGCTTTTTCTACAATTACCCATGTCTTGATGCCTACTGCGAAATACTTGATTTTAATTTAAAATCAACTGACTCGGTCAAGGGCGCCCGCAGAAGATTTTCCAGGACGCTAAAATAGCAGTGATGGTTGGGGGACGGGGAATATATTTCAGGAATTTTTTCGAAGGAATAAGTTTATTTTGAAGTACTTTTAGGATAGAACTCTCAAATAAAAAAAAGCAATTTAATTGTCTGGAAAATCAAACAAAATACAGTAAATTTTAAACCGCAAGGATTCCAGGCGAAGGGATCAATTTGTTTAATCGCAAAGGGATCAATATAAAGGTTTTTACTTTTATAGCTTTAATACATCAAATAAAATTAACATTTTGATTAATAAATATAAGTATATTATGTTTAAGAGGTAATTACTTGGCAAAAAAAAAAAAAAAAAAAAAAAAAAAAAAAAAAAAAAAAAAATGTCGTCCTAATCCAGCAATTGAGTGGAAGGGGTATAGTTGCCTTCCAATCACTTTCGACTACTAAAAAGGGCATTAGCCATTTGAATTTCCAATCAAAGGAGCCCGTTTTGAAGTATCTACGACAACTCTCTCTATAAAAGCCTTATATGCCCCCAGGGCAAAGCTTAAGACCCTTGTCTTGAAGGCTGTGGGGGGGGGGTTCATTTTCAAAGACCGAATTTCCACAACTTTCAACTACGTTGAACAAAATGGCTATCTCAAAATTTTGATTGGACGTGTGTGGGGAAAAAATGGGCGTGAGAGGGGGGTTCATTGCCTCCAATGACTTTCGACTATTAAAATGGGCACTAGCCCTTTGAATTTCCAATCGAATAAGCCTTTTTTGAAGCTTCTAAGACAGCACTTTCTATAAAATCCTTATATGCCCCCAGGGCATAACTTATAACCCTTACCCTAAGGGCTGTGGGGGGAGTATCATCCTCAAAGATACAATTTCCGGACTTTTCAACTACTTTGAACCAAATGGTTATCTCAAAATTTTTATTGAATGTGTTTGGATAAATGGTGGGCGTGGAAGGGGTGTTATTTGGCTTCCAATCCCTTTCGACTATTAAAAAGGGCGTTAGCCATTTCAATTTCCAATCAAATGAGACCTTTTTGAAGTAAAGCTTTTTATAAATACCATATATGCCCCCAGGGCATAACTTACAACCCTTGCCCTGAGGGCTGTGGGGGTTTGTTATCCTCAAAGACCTAATTTCAAGAGCTTTCAACTACGTTGAAAAAACTGGTTATCTCAAAATTTTGATGGGATGTGTTTGGGGAAAAGATGGGCGTGAGAGGGGGGTTAGTTTCCCTCCAATCCCTTTCTACTATTAAAAAGTGCATTTGCCCTTTAAATTTCCTATCGACTGAGCCTTTTATGAAGTTTCTACGATAACACTTCTATGAAAACCTTATATGCCCCAAGGGCATAACTTACAACCCTTGCCCTGAGGGCTGTGGGGGAGTGTCCTCCTCAAAAACATAATTTCTACTACAAAATCAACTACCAAATCAAATATCTGAAAATCAACTACGCTGAACAAATTGACTATCTCAAAATTTTGATTGGATGTGTTTGGGGAAATGGTGGGCGTGGACGGGGTGTTAGTTGCCTTCCAATCACTTTCGACTATTAAAAAGGGCACAAGCCACTCTAATTTCCAATCGAATGAGCCCTTTTCGAAGTTTCTACGACAAGTCCTTCGATACGAAGTCCCCATGTCTAAAGAAAAAATAAATAAATAATCTTTCGCTGCCTATGATTGTCCTATTCAACTAAATAAAATGAACAGGTTCAAAAAAATTTTCGTCACAAGAGAATCTTATCTGATATGTTATGAAAAAAAAACTGGAAGTAAAAAGTGACTCCTTCAGTTTACGGTTACCCACCCAAAACCGAAAATCCGAAAAAATGCCCTTATTTTTGAAAAAAAGGACCCCTCTCCCCCAAAAAAAAGCAATCTAATTGAAAATCTATTTATTAGATACATCATATCAGAGAACCCTACCGTAAATGTTTCAAGCTCCAATCTTCAAAATGTAGAATTTCGCTTTTTTTCAGAAGTTTTTTGGGTCAAGCCAGTGAATCTAGACCGTCGAGAGAGGGATCATTCTAATAGAAATAAAAGATTCTAGTGCCCTTTTTAAGTGACCAAAATAATTGGAGGGCAACGAGACCCCCTCCCACGCCACCTTCTTCCAAGATTGTTCGATCAAAATTTTTAGATAGCTTTTCTCTTCAGCATAGTTGAAACGTTCAATAACTATGTCTTTAGAGATAAAATGACCCCCTTCAACCCCTGGGGAAAGGTTTTAAGTTAAAAAATTTACCAATTGTTTTATCTGTTATTGGGAATATGCACACATTTTTCGGGTGGGGAGGGGAAAAATTTTCTTCTAAGAAGATTTTACACGGGGAGAATTTTCCATGGAGAGGGAAGTTTCCAGGGGATGAACTCTTCAGGGGAAACTTTACACTTGGTGAATATACCGGAATTCCTATTCAAATTTAAGTACTCTTCTCAAATACAGGACACACGAAAGAAAGAACGCATTGAAATTTCAAAGCCGGTATTGATAAACAGGTTTCCGCTACATAGTAAGATATTGCTCAGCCCGTGACCAAGATTTAAGCTAGATTTTACGTATTTTACTATAACGTATACGTATACGTTATACTAGATTTTACGTATACGTATAAGATTTTACGCATTTAATATATGCTATGCTACACCCCCCCCCCCTGTAATTTGCAAATATATAGCCCAAATTTGTTCATAAACTATTATATTTTCATCATATTTTGTTTTATTTCATTAGCATTAACCAAACTTCACTTCTCGCATGTGTTCTGTATTTGAGAAAAATACCAAAATTTCTTTATATGTCTTGCTTTTTTTTACCGATTCAATTTTAGGCGTGGAAATGTTAAGGGTAATTGTTCAGGGTAAATTTTCGTCAGGATTGAATTGACCAAAGAATATTTCTGTGAAGAGGAGGATGTTTCCGTGGAGGGGGAGCCAGGTATCCTGGCGTCATCAAAAAAGCGATCAGAAATTCAACTAAAAAAAAAAAAAAATTTCAACTGGAAATAAGGAGCAACATTAAAACTTCAGACTAACAGAGATTATTACGTACGTGATAGGGGTTGTCCCTTCCTCAAAACCTCACTCTTGACGCTAAAGTTTAAATTTTGTCCGAATTTTTCTAAAACGACTCCTGAAACACAAGGGTCGTTTAATTAGAACAATAAGTAACTTTTTTTTAAAGTGTCGAAAAAATTTAGCGTGAAGAGTGAGGTATTGGTGGGGGAGAAACACCCCTCATATACGTAATCATTTCTGTTCGTTTTGAGTTTAAATTTTGTTTCTTACTTTCAGTTGGAAAACCTTTTTCTTATTTAATGAAGATTAGCGATAAAAAATTTTCTAAAGGCCATGAAAAAAGTATGTCAATTAAAGTAAGAGTATATAAAAATGGAAAAAGTAATTAATTGAAAAATTAGACAAAACAATAGCCTATTTACAAAAACTAAGATATAAACTCCCAGCATTCAGTTCTGTTGAGCAATGTCAAAGCGTTGGACGGATATTTTTAACAATATCGACAGTTTTGAACTTGGTTATCAGTTACCAAAATATTGAATGTCTTTAGACTCAATTATTTATAAAAAGTAACGCTTATCAAAGTAATTTGTTCAAAGTTAAACATTAAAACTAAGATTAAGAAATTTAAATAAAAAGTATTAATTCCATATTTTTAATTTAATTTTGAATACCAAAATCAAATATATTTGACACCTTTATATTTCATAACTATAAAAAATTAAATCTTTTTCAAAGCCACAACTAGATAAATGCAATCACTCCTGGAAAAATAAATAAATGATCATAAAACACAAAAAACGTATCTATTCAGGGGGAAAATACAAAAATTTGCCTTCCGTTCAGGGGAAACATTTCTGATTATATTGGCTTCGGTGGCCGGTGTTTACCCCCCCCCCCGGCAAATATTCACCCTCGGAAAATACCCTCCCCCCTAACCCCCCCCCCTCCCGCGAAAAATACGCCCTGGAAAATACCCCCCGGAAAATACCCCCGCGGAAAATAACCCTCCAGAAAATACCCACTTCCGCAGAAAATACCCCCCCAAAAAAAAAACACCCCGTGGAAATTAAGGCTTTCCAAATTTGAGAATTTTTTTTGAGTTTTATTTTTTTTAATTTCCGTAGTGGGATGAAATTTTGGTACTTGTGTATTATGTGCCACTCACTCAAGTTTACGCTGTGTAAAATTCGAGAACACACCGTTTTTTTTGTTAGTTTCTTCGTTACTTTAGAAATAAATTTGCGTTATAGATTTGCACATTAGGGGGGGGGGGGTAAGCAGAACGGGTCTGCATGCAAGATGTGTTTTGTACAATTATTCTGCACATTAGATATATTAGATAGATAGAACCCAAAACGAACAGATATAACAATAAATAACCTATTCAAACTCAGAATAGCAACAATTAGCATGAATAGGGCTGACAACCCCCCTCCCCCCACCTCCTCAAGACCAGAAAGTAATTTGCACTTTACTGAAAACAAAACACGTTTTAAGTGTTTTCATTTTTTGACTTCAACAAATAAAGAAGCATTAAGACTATAAGGAATAGACATCACAATATGTAT
The DNA here is from genome assembly GCF_049724085.1 of Artemia sp. Qi Xiang Cuo. Lineage (NCBI taxonomy): Eukaryota > Metazoa > Arthropoda > Branchiopoda > Anostraca > Artemiidae > Artemia > Artemia sp. Qi Xiang Cuo. Next base: position 51,328,185 of record NC_142803.1, read on the forward strand.
ATCAAACCGACATTACACGTTTTTTTTCAGTAAAGTGCAAGTTTTTTTCTGGTCTGAAGAAGACATGGGTGTTGTCAGCCATACTCCTTTTACTTTTTTCTCGTTTCGAGTTTGACTAGACTATCTATTATAATTTCTGTTAGTTTTGTGTTTCATTTATTTGTTAATAGTGATTTGCGGTAGATTAACTCTTGGAAAATAAGAAAAACAAACTCGTAGAATTTGATAACGCTTTTGTCAGTAAAAACTTAAACTATTTAGAATGTGTTGGTTCCCAATGCCAACTATCTTTTCAAAGGATAGCCAAACCTTCTTAAGGTTTGTGGTGTCATATTTTTTAGCTTAATATTGGTGATTGTGTTCTTAATTCTTTTTTCTTCTTCATTTTTTTTTTAATTTGGCACCCGCTAGTATCTAAAATTCCAGAAATTAATGAGGAAGCCTTTTCAACAAGAATGGATCTGTTTTTTTTTCAAAGTTTTTAAGACATTTCTGATGTGTAAATTCCTCTTTTTCCCATTCCTTAGCACTTTTCAACCAAACTATAAAAAAAACTCAAATAAAAGTTTCAAATTTAGAAACCTTATTTTCCACAGGGGGTGGGAGGGTATTTTCAACGAGGGTATTTTCCAAGGAGGGGGTATTTTCCGCGGGGGTACTTTCCGAAGGAGGGGAGGGGTATTTTTCGTGGTGGAGGGAATTTTTTTGGGGAGGGGGGGGTTAAACATCCCCCCCCCATTAACAATATTCATTTATGTTATTTTACTGTGTTCATGGCCGTATATTGGGCTTTAAAGTACACTTATTTGTCTATCTATCTAATATGCAGAATAATTGTACCAAACACATTTTGCATGCAGGCCCATTAATCTTACCCCCCCCTCCCTAATACACAAATCTATAGTGCAAATTTATTTGTAAAGTAACGAATAAACTAACAAAAAAACCGGTGTGTTCTCGAATTTTACACAGCGTAAACGAATTTTACATAGAGTGACACATAATACACAAGTACCAGAATTCCATCCCCCTATGGAAATTAAAAAAATAAAACTCAAATAAAATTCTCTAATTTGGAAAGCCTTATTTTCCACGGGGGTATATTTTTGGGGGGGGGGGATTTTCCGGGGGGGTATTTTCCGCGGGGTTGTATTTACTGGGTGGTATTTTCCGGGGGGTATTCGCCGGGGGGTATTCGCCTAGAACCAGTGGCTTCATATATCAGCTCGTGGATACTCTGGCAATGTAAGCAAAAGTTGACGGCATATCTTTACCGAAACTGGCCGTTATTAAGTTGTATTACTTGTGTTTCCTTTAATTATACGAACTTTCTTGTTCACTAATAACTGAATTAATTATTAATAAACAAATATATATTCTGGATCACCATAAGAAGCTGATTTTTTTGTTGAGTATTGTCAGTAGTTAGGCTCTTACACTTTAGTTACAGGGTCAAAATCTATTGGCAGGCAGTCAACAATGGGGTAACACGCCTTTTTCCATGGGTTTTCCATATTCTGCTTTTTTTTCTTTTGGTTTTCTTATAATTACTTTATAGTCCCAAATTTCCAGGGGGACATGGCTACCCTCTGCCGGCGCCCATGGATTCGGTCGAGGTATATAACTGGAATAGATAAAGATTGGACGTTGCCTTGGTGAGAGGCATTTATTTCATAATTCGTTTACTGCATAAACGGAGTACGTTTAACTTAAGGAAACGGATAAAGTAACGTTTACTGAGAAAGTGAGACGGTTTGTTACTGCCATTCCAGACATTCTTGACGCTAAAATTTTATTTTCATGAGTTTACTCTATCATTTCTTTTTTTTTCCACTCATATTTTAGTTCAAAGCGCGTACAGCGAGAGTTGCCATCAGGGGGCACAAACTGGAGGGGGCAAGTGGGCAATCGTACCACCCGCTAGATTTTGAAAAACACATTTTTCCTTCTTCACTGAAAAATACGTTTTTTGTATTCAAATTAAAAAATAAAAAATCAATAAAATTACCGGGTAGATTTTGAAAAATACATTCTCCCCTTTTCTCCTGCACCCATTACATTTTCTTTTAATTTGTGCGCCTGGTGACCGCTGTTTGTCGCAATCGGACAGCTTATATTTACAAAAAGTATCCTTAAATTCAGTTTGGGTAGCATATACCTGTTCTAAAAGGACACTTCTCAGTTTAATTAACATATTTTCACACAGTAATCTCAGTTCAACTAAACTCAATTATGCTCAGTTCAACGATAGTACAAGACTGCAATATTTATCAAACTCCTAGTCTTCGAGCTATTATCACTAATTGTGGTTTCATCTTTGCTTTTCCCTAGGAGCAACAGGGATGATCCGACTTAGTAAACTCGTCAGGTCTTCACTCATTTGAATAATTTTATTAGGTTTCAAGGCAACAGATGTCGCCTCACACCACCCTTTCATCGAGTCTGAAAATAATCCACTTTTTTAGTACATTTAATTCAAACACAATTGCTTTTGAACGGTAATCCGAAAGTGTATGTTCTTCTTTCCCTTCTGTCTGCTATATTTAATCGCATATTACTGTGGAAGATTTTCTGTGGGTGATTCTTTTCCAAGCCCAAATAAGCTCATAAATATGCGCTAAGCTGCCAGACAAAATTTTTAAAAAGCGTTTCATATTTTATTAGATTACGAATGGCTAAGATATTCTTTTTTTTTAATGGATTTTTTTTTAATTTTTTTTTTTTTAATTATCCTTAGCATATTTTCATTTGAAAAAGGCTTTAAGCTCTAATCGTAACTCCGATCAATCCGGAAATCCCCACTTCCATGGAAATTTTTTCCCGGAAATCAAAATCAACTGAAATTTTTTCCCGGACAATTCCCCTGGAACATCTTCACATACAAAACTGAGTTGGCCAAGAGACAAATAAAAAGAATTTTGTACAGGAATGGTGTCAAATCCAGCGAGTGTAAAATTTTCCCTGGAAAGTTCACCTCCAAAAATTTACCTCCACAGGGAAAATTAATCCCATGGAAACCCACTCCAAGCAAAAAATCTCCCCCTCCGAAAAGTGTTTGTATACTTCCCATAACAAATACTATACGTAAACAATAGGCAAATTTTATAACATAAAGACCTATCCCCAGGGGCTGTGGGGATCATGCTATCTCCAAAGGCATATTTTTTGGACCTTTCAACTATGGTGAGAAAAATGACTATCTCGAAGTTTTGATCGAACGATTTTGGGAGGGAAAGAGACGTGGGAGGGGGGCTAGTTGCCCTTCAATCATTTTTGTAACTTAAAAAGGGCACTAGAATTTTTTTTGTCTATTCAAATGAGCCTTTGGTTTGATACAATCACCCAGGTGAAAGAGAAAAAAATAAACACTTATCTGTGATCAGAAATACAAAATTCTAATTTTTGCAGATAGTAGCTTGAAAAATCTGCGGTAGGGTTCTCTAGTACGTTGAATCTGATGGTGTGATTTTCATGAAAACTCTTTGAGTTTTAGGGGGTGTTTTCCCCTTTTCTGACAATAAAGAAAATTTTCAGGCTCGTAGCCTTTTATACGTAACACTAAATTTAATGAATCTTGTATATTTGGAATCAGCATAATAAGCCATTTTTATATATATCTATCAGGTGTCCAGATAGGAGCTTGAAAAATCTGCGGTAGGGTTCTCTAGTACGTTGAATCTGATGGTGTGATTTTCATGAAAACTCTTTGAGTTTTAGGGGGTGTTTTCCCCTTTTCTGACAATAAAGAAAATTTTCAGACTCGTAGCCTTTTATACGTAACACTAAATTTAATGAATCTTGTATATTTGGAATCAGCATAATAAGCCATTTTTATATATATCTATTTATATCAAAATTCCTTTTTTTTGGAATTTTGGTTACTATTAAGCCGTTTCGCTCCTTACTTAAAGTTCACTACCACGAAATGTTTGATCAGGTGTCCTCGCGGAGGATGGTGTCTGCACTCTCAACGCTGGCACCAAGTCGGCAGGAGAAGGCAGGAGGCTGGACGGTATGAAAACCGAAAATTAGCTAGGTAGAAGAAATTTACTGTGCAAAAATGGGGCGGTTATCTTTTGATGAATACAAACGGGTTTAGAAGGCGGTCCTTAACTTGACTCTGCAAAGTTTGAATAACAGGGTTTCAAGCTCTCACCTGATTTTAAAAGACAAAATTGCAAAAAAGGTAAAAAGTGGACAGATATGTAGAATTTTTTTTCCTCTGAACATTAGCCTTTAGAAATTGAGAAAATAATGGAAATTTAAAAAAGAAGAAGGATCAATTAAAGAAAAACATAAGAATGTCTGATAAAACATTGACAGGAAAGAATACACTTATTTAGCAAGGGCATCGGCAGACAATTTTCCAGGGGGGGCAGACGCCAAAATAGCAGTGGTGGTTGGGGGACAGGAAATATATTTCAGGATATCTATTTTTGCAGGAACAAGTTTATTCTTAAATACTTTTAGTGAAAAACTCTCAAATAAAAAGAGCAATTAAATTGCATGCAAAATGAAACAAAATACAGTAAATTTTAAACAACAAGGATTCCTGGCAAAAGGATCGCTTTATTTAATCAATAATATGTGTAATTATTATGCATTTAATCTTAAAAGAAAATCAGATTCAAACCAAAATTACAGAAAGATTTATTGCTTCCATAGATTATAACAGATGTAGACTTGGCTTTATGCAATTTCCTACTCCTTAGAATAGTTTACAGAAAAAGTAGAGATACGCAAAAATCATCCTGCCTGCATAGATACCACGAAAATGTACCTCTTTCATAACAGGACAATTCTCCACCTCGAACTTAAATCCCCGTCTACATTCAGACATTTAACAAATTTACAGAATAGCGAAAGAAAAACTAAATTTAAACTTACTATCCAGCTGTCAAATTGATCCTCTTTCTTTTTATTAGCCTATTCAACTAAATAAAATGAACAGGTAAAAAAAAATGTTGTCACAGAAGAATCTTATCAAATAGTTTGTGATAAAAAAAAAATGGAAGTAAAAAGTGACTTGGGCCAATATCCACCAAAACTAAAAATGGAATTCTCTTGACAGTTGCTAGACCGACAGTAGTGTTTTTTTTTATGCTGATTCTAAATATAGTTTATTGTTACCCACCCACAACTAAAAATTTATGAAAATTTGCCTAGTTTTTGAAAAAAAGGGAACACCCCTAGAAATGTGAATGATCTTATTGAAAATTTTGTTAATAAAAAAAAAATCATATCAGAGAACTCTACTATAGAGGTTTCGAGCTCCAATCTTCAAAATTGGAATGGAGTTTTGTATTTTTTTTTTCAGAACAAACATCGTCGATACTTGTTTACTTCTTTCGCTGCCTCCCACGGGATGATTGTATACAAGCAAGGGTCCAAAAAAGCTGGGAGGAAACTTATTCAAACGTAAGTTGATAATTCTTTTTAAATGACCATACAGGCTGGGCCAGAGGAAAGTTAAGTTTCTGGCACATTACGGTACCAAACTAACATTTTACCCCAAAGAGGGCAAATTTGCAGTCAATTTCTAAGTGTGAGAAGTTAATTGATTTAAAAGTACCAATAACTGTATTTATACTTCCCAGTTACAAAAGAAGTAATGCCAAACGGTGGCAGTACTGGATTCAACCAAGTTAATTAACTTTATTTGTAATGAAATTAGGCTACGTTTGGTGATCTGTAATTGCGTATCAGCTACAATGAGGGGGGGGGGAGTCATTATATAGGCGAGGATAGGCTAGAGTCCTAAAAAAATACATATTAATGGACACATTGCTTGCTTATCATTAGGCTTCACATAAATGTTAAAAGAGGTAGAAACGAGTCGGAATTAATTAAAATGTTTCTCTATACAGCTAAAATAATAAATTCCCATATCTACCAGCACAGAGGGGGAAAAACAAGGCAGGCCATCATCAGCCCCGCCAGTAAGTTTCTTTGGGGTGACAAATACTGCTTGGAACTTAGTTTTCAGCAATTTCAAATGGTAATATTTTTCTTTTTCTATTTATGTGAAGTGCTTCAATGTATTTAAACTAATGAATGCAATGTACTTATCGATAAGAAAATCTTATTACAGAGCTTGTGATGGCTTCAGTTATGTAAAAGATCAAAAGTCTGTCTCATCCTTTACTCCTTACTCTTTACTGTTAAGTTTGTCTTTTGTTCAAATTTTTAAAGAAAATTTGCAATTGGAAAAAAAAATCAAAGCACTAAAAACTTTCGTTTAATGAGCAGGGTGTTGAAAGGGGAGCAGTCCCCCTTTATGCAAAGTAATTTCAATTTGTTTTGAGTTTTAAACGTGCTCCTTATTTTACTTGAAAACTCTTTTCTATTTGTTTAATTACATTTCATGAGACTGTAAAGAATTATGAATGCAATACTTTTGGTAACGCAGAAAAACGATCAATATTTCAATGATCTCTGTTTGGATTTTGATGTTAATCAAACAGATCATGATAAGTGACGGTAAGTAAGGAGAAACTATAACGTACAAGAGGGGATTTGCCCCCTCCTCAACACCTCACTCTTTAAATTTTGTCCCAATTCTTTAAAAACCATTTCTGAAACACAAAGGTCGTTTAGTTAGAGCAATACATAACTTTTTTTTAAAGTACCGAAAAACTTTAGCGTTAAGATCATGGTGCTGAAGAGGGGACAACCCCACTCATATACATAATAAATTATATTCGTTTTAAGTTTTAATGTTGCTCCTTACTTTCAGTTGAATTTCTTTTTTTTTTTTTTTTTTTTTTTTAATTATGCTTAGAGACAAACATTCTTGTAAAGGCAATGGAAAAAGTATATCAATTAAAGTAAAAGTATATAAAAATGAAAAAAATAAGTAATCACAAAACAATAGACGAAAAAATAACCTACTTACAAAAACTAAGATATAAACTCCCAGATGTCTGTTCTGTTGATTAATGTCGAAGCGCTGGACGGATATTTTTTAACAATATCGACAGTTTTGAATTTGGTTATCAAACATCAAAATATATGATGCCTTTAGACTACTCAGTGTTCATAAAGAGTAACGCATTATCAAAGTAGTTTGGTCAAAGTAAAACGTTAAAACTAAGATTAAGAAAATCAAATAACAATTTTTATTAAATATTTTCGATAAATTTTGAATACCAAAAACCAATATATTTGACACCTTTATACTTCATAACCGTAGAAAATTAAATCTTTTTCAAAGTGGCAAATAGGTAAATACAATCACTCCTGGAAAAGACAAAAAACGTATCTCTTCAGGGGGAAAAAATTCCCAGCATTCCGCTTAGGGGAACATTTCTGATTATGGTGGTTTCATATATCAGCTCATGGGTACTCTTGCGATGCAAGCAAAAGTTGACGGTATATGTTTACCAAAATTACCCCTTATTAAGGTGTTTACTATAATCACACGAATTTTCTTGTGTACTAATAACTGCACTAATTACTAATTAACAAATACATATTTAGGATCACCATAAGAAGCTGATTCTTTGATTTAATGTTATCAATAGTTAGGCTCTTATACTTTCGTTATTGTCAAGGATCGTTATTTACTTACCATTCGCTACTATAAAGAATTCGGTTATTTTTTTTTTTTTTTGTTGGTGCACCAAATCAGAGAGCAAAAATGTTTCTGGAAAACTTGAAAAGGGTCACTCAGATCCCTTAAATTTATATGCACAAGATATTCCATTTTAATAGTTATATTAATCATTAGAAAAAATGCACTGAACTGTAGCATAAAGCATTGTTTCAAAAAAGAAGCCATACAATGAAGTGAAATAAATAATTGAAAAGGCCAAAAAGAGTATATTTCTTCAGCTGCATCCCTTCTCCCTCCAAAAGAGCAAAAAATATTGTCCAATACAACTACTGTCTCCCTATTATCCCAATGATAACATAAAAGTCCGACCAGATGATCGATCTGTTCATTTTAAAAAAGGTTCCAAATTCTGCGAAATAAAAATGAACATGACAAATAAAAAAAAAAAAAATGATAAGGAACTCATCTTTGTAAACGACGACATTTTGTAGCAACAATCTTAATAAAAAAAAAAATAGGCAAAACAGCTGCTTCCTCACTTATGCTGAAACCTAAGTTAAACGAACTGTAATGATAAAACAGTAAGAATTGTGAAAGTACGGCTTTTAATTCTTTTTTTTATACGATAGCACGTGGTTCAAAAATTTATTCAAGCTGAATTCATTGATTAAAAAATAATATATATATATATATATATATATATATATATATATATATATATATATATATATATATATATATATATATATATATATATATATATATATATATATTTGAAACTAAGTTAATTGCTTCAAAGGAATGGTTCCTTTGCTTCTTGGAGCCCTACCATCAACTATTTCTGGTAGAAGTGCTTCAAAGAAGAATCTTTCTAGCTTTGATAGCATTTCCTATATTTATCCCGTATTATCAAACATTTTTTCTACTAGGACTAAGTGGAATAGATAGTAAAGGGTTACAAGTTTTGAAACTTCAATACCCCCCCCCCTCATTTTTTAACTTTCTTTTCAAAACGTTATACAGACCTCTGAACATCTCGGTAAAATATTATGTAAGATTATGCACTAAAATATATAAAGCAAAAGTAAAAAAAAACTTTGCTAAATTGTGATAAGTGTTTCATTTGCCCGTATAATTGAGGTGTTTTTATTTGCAGAAATATCACTAAATACAGAGTCGGATCTAGAGCAGAATCTTGGGGAGTGGGGCAATGTGACAAGATAGCCAATAATTGACCAAATTGGTGCCAGGAAAATGTTGAGGGGGATATCCCATCCCTGGATCTGCCAGTGACTAAGTAGAAGCTCAAAGATCAAAGTTTAGTTTATTATCAAGATTTACGCCACAGAATAGAATGAATTATAGTTGTATGCTAGTAGTAAGAGCATATAAGATTTCACGAACACATGCACTTTCACAAGCCTGAGGCATGGATATGTGTGTGTATTTTCAAGTAATTGGGTTACCAGGGCCATTTACCTATTACTATGAACTCTACTTGCCATACCAAAGAGCATATAAGATTTCACGAACACATGCACTTTCACAAGACTGAGGCATGGATATGTGTGTGTATTTTCAAGTAATTGGGTTACCAGGGTCATTGACCTATTACTATGGACCCTACATAGGTTGGTAGAGAGGTTTTCTATATTACAGCTAATTTTTTTTGTGTCAATTGATTATAGAACGATTGGTGGTTAGTCCATATAATAACTTGATTAGTTGGTTTTTTTAAAAACTTGGTGAGCTATAATGTACTTAATTAAAAAACCAGATATAACTTCCGTACACTGCATCCCAATAATCATTATGTTTTAAGACATTGTTTATAGTACACCATATATATTATTAACTTTTGAAAACAATGGATTCGTCAATTTTCAATGTGAGTACACTTTTCATTCTTTTATTTCCCCACAAAAAAATTAAAGAAAAACGTTTTACTAGTAAATTCAAATTTCAGAGGGACTTAGCCCCCCTCCCCTCCAACAATACAAAATCTTAAGAATATGACGAATATATTCGATAGAAACGTCAAAGCACGATTTTTTCTATTATGTAAATAAAATCTCTCCTCCATAGGTACGTTTACAAGTTTTAATTGTTTTGAAAAACAGTACTTTATCATTCGGAAACAAGCTTTTTCCAAAAATGCTGTATTTTTTCTGCTTTGAACGAAAAACGTGCGTCTTAAAAAGAGAGTGAAAGTTTTGGGGGGTTAAATGGCACATGCTCTTGCTACAAGCTGAGTTTGTCTAGGTCTGATGTCGCTGCGAATGACTTTGGGAAAAAAATCGCGTGAGAGGGGGGGCCTAGCTGCCCTCCATTTTTTTTTTGGTTACTTAAAAAGAATATTAGAACTTTTAACGTTCGTTAGAAAGAGCCACCAGATAGGAGTTTTAAACTTCTACTTTAGGGTTCTCTGTTGATGTAATTTTCATTAAAATTTAATGAGTTTTAGAGGGTGTTTCCTTCTTTTTTCGAAAACAAGGCAGATTTTTCTCAGGCGCGTAACTTTTGACCGGTATAGCTAAACTTGATGAAACTGATATATTTGAAATCATAAGGATTCGCTCTTTACGCTAAAGTTTTTTATTGTTAAAAAAAAAAAAATAAAGTTGTGAGACAAGGTCAAACTTTAGCGTAAAGAGCGAGGCGTTGAGGAGGGGGCAGTCCCTTTCACAGAGGGAATAATTTCTGTTCGTTTTAAGTTTTAATGTCACTCCTTACTTTCAGTTTAAAAAACTTGTTTTTTTTATTTAATTTCTGATTGTTTTTTAGTTAATGCAGCTTTTACTTCCATAAAAATTTTACTTTTCTTTTGCTAAATGAATGTCTTTACAAATTAACTTACGTAACTAACTTCTATATTCGTGTATTTTTCTTCTGGCAAAAAATACAGAGTTGCAGATTTTTGCAGATATGAGCTTGAAATCTATGTAATAGACTTTTCTGATATGCTGAATCTGACGGTGTAATTTTCATTCAAATTCATTCGCTTGTAGGGGGTTTTACCCCCCTCTTTAAAAAAAAAAAATCGGGTAAATTTTTCTCAGAGTCGTACTCTTTGATGTGTAATACTAAACGTAATAAAATTTATATATTTAGAATAAGAATTATAAACACATTGTTTTGATACATTTATTAAAATAAAAATTCCGTTTTTAAAATTTTGGATTACTATTGAGCCGTATCGCTTGTTTTTTTTTTGTTTTTTTTTCTATTACGTATATGTTATTAAGTATATTAGGGGGAGGGCTCCCCCCTTAGTAAAAAACACACACTTTAATTTAAAAGTAAAAAAAAAAATTTTGATTCACAACCCCCTGAATCACAAAGGCCGATTTAATTAGAATATATAGCTCTTTTGAAAGCACTAAAAAAAAAATTGTAGCGTAAAAAGCGAGGTATTGACTTGGGGGGGGGGGGGAACTCCCACATATAAACTATAGTTTATGTTCGTTTTTATTTAGCAGGAAGAAATTAATAATAGGAGCACCCTAATGAGCAATAAACAAGAGGAAGAGGCGGGCAAAACTTGACCTCTTAATCATTTATCCGAAAAAATGAAAAAAGGGGTTGTTTTTTTATGCTCATTTTTTCCTTTTTTTCAAGGAAGATGATACGTGAAATAACCCCCTTTTGAAAATAAAACGAGATGGGGCGAAGCTACATTAATGCAAGCCGCAAGACCATCTATTATCAAATATGCCGGTAGAATTACACACGATCTGGACCAGCCAACGACCACCCAACTTATAGTGCCAGGGCCCTCTCACGCCAGTGTTAGCTCCACGCAAGCTGGAAGGAAGTTGAATAGAGAATGGACTGCTTCTCGTAATGCCACAGCCAAGCCTACTGAAGATCGTGAGCTTGACCCCCTTCATGTTATGTCAAGGAGTTCAGATGTAGAAGCCCAGTCAGAATTTGTAACTATATACATAATTTTTTCAATTCCTATTTTCCAAAATAAGGTAAATTTTCTCAGGCGCATAGCTTTTGATGAGTAGAACTTAAATTTGTTTCTAAACCATTCTATAATAATCATCCTATTTTATTTTCTTTCATTAACCAAATTAGCAGTATATAATGGAATGCTTATAACACTGAAATAGCTTATCATACATTTCTAAAAAAACCTACCTTGTAACTTCTCTCTTCTAACCTAGACGTTTTTCTAATGCAAAAATCCAATATTCCCTTAAACAAACTAACTATATGAAAAAAGATAATTCACCAGGTAACAGTTGAAAACCATTATTAAACTGGGGTATGTTTTGCAGTAAGCTTTTGCGCACATCCGGTGCTTATCAAATCTCCCATCGTTACATCTGAATTTTAATCCGGTTGATAGCTATAATTTGAATTTTAAGTGGGGTTCTTGTGACAGGATGTGTATTTCCGATAAGATATATTAACACATAGGAAGAAGGTTTTTAATAATCTCCAATTATGTCTTCACAGTGTTGTCAAGAAACATTATCTGGGGCGAATCCTTGTTAAAGAAACACTTAGTGATATTTTATAGCGTGTTTCGAGAATGTCTTTGAGGCTGTTATCTTTGAAGAGTGTTGTGAACCGTGATATCCCGACTTAGAAGGGAATTAAGCCTCTTACCTTCAGGGAACCCCACGACTCCTAAGGGTACAACTCCTTGCTACTGCTGCAGGTAACACATTACCTACGGATACATCCAATCATCAGCTTTCAGGTATTAGCATTCAACGGAAGGCTAATAAAAGAAAGGCCTACTCTGCTACTAATATCTTAAACCATATCTTGTTTACGTGCCGAAACTGCCACCTGTGTAAAAATAATGTGTTAATAGACAGTGAAATTGCAAGAAAAATAAAAATGGCATTGTCAAAAAATATCACTACGGAATATAAAGATTAAACGATGAAGAAAAAAGCACCAGCAAACATTACTGGCATTGATCAAACTGTCAATGAATCAAATAATAGCAAAGACGAAAAGCATATTGAGCCTGTTCATGAGACACCAGTAAAAATTATGTATGATTCAAAATGGAATAATGATTATTCTACTGATTACGAACTCAGAGACGACAATAACTACAATATCAAGAGAGAACATGGTGAACTATTTTATGGAACAGATTCAAAATGTCCAAAGTTAATCATTGATATTAATAATGTATCATAATATATTTTTGTATTAATATTCTACATAGCATTATTTCATTAAAAATATTACATTGTTACGTGTTCATTATTTTTAGAGTAAGCTAGCGTATCAAGCGCTTAGAATGTATATTAAAACTTAGAAGATGTAGGAAAAGGAATCTGCGTACATCTATTGTCAGACACACTATTTCTGTAAAATCTGAGCTATTAAGGGTTTTTCACCGTAAACTCTAGTTTTTTTTGTAAGAAAATTATGGAAATACAATTCTCTGGTTCAAATGCGCAACTTAAGTCTATTTTTGGATTGAAAAATTAAACTATTTCCGTAAAATCTGAGCTAATAAGGCTTTTTCGATCGTAAACTCTAGTTTCTTGTAAGAAAATTATGTAAAATACATTTTTGTACGTATCTTAAAATGATAAAATATCATTCTTGAATTCACCTCTTGGATACACAATACAGAAATTATAAAAAAAAATTGTAATACATCCCCTCAAACTCAAATTTTCAAAGATTACTACATAGAAGCTTTTAATTCATTTTTAAGAAACTACTATATATAGCGCTAAGACATAGTGATCTAAATCAGAGTATACAGGATACCACTCGGCGTGAGTTTGAAAATCCTCCTTAACCCTCCTAACAAATTTTACAATATTCTGATTTATGAACTTTTTAAATTTTTCTAAATCACTATTTGATAGATTTGTAAAAACATCACAATCGACTTCAGAGAACACGCTATATCACTTGAAGTGGTTTTTAAAACCCCCCGAACCTTAATACAACAAAATTTCCATCATTGTACTTTAGAAACTTTTATGATATGAATGATTCAATATTAGATAGAGTTCTAAAAAAATCCTACTAAACTTCAGAGGACATAGTATATCACGGGAAGAGGTTTTGAAAATATCCCTCCCCCCCCCAAACTCAAAATTTTCCAAAATTTTACTTTAGAAGCTTGTGTGTGTCTCTTTGGGCTTTTTGTGTCTCTTCGGACTGTGTGTATGTCTCTACAAATGCAGATAAACCCGTGTGGATGAGTTGAAATAAAAAAAATTTAACAAGAAATGATTGAAAAGTGTTATTCTTTGGTTCAAATGTAGAAAAAACCCGTGTGAGTGAGTTGAAATAGAACAATTTTAACAGGAAATGACTGAAAAGTGTTTTGGTGGAGATGGCTTGATTAACAGAAGGATGTATTAGCGAAGTTATAGTGGAGGTCGACAATGTCTTCAAAGTCAAGGCTATAAGAAAAAAAAGTTCCGAATATTTTTGTCGGTTTGTAGTTTACCCACTAATATCAATATCAGTAATGATTATATTTGAACTTTATTCAAGTTGATCTAATTGGTCTCTAAACAGTTCTTTATAAAAAAAATAGTCTGGGACAAGAAAAAAAAACTAAAATACTGTTTTGAAATCATTTTCAACACTCGGGGAAGTTTTTTTTGTGTGTGTAAGGTTTCATGTGTGTATGTGTGTGTGTGTGTAAGTTTTTTTTGTGTGTGTGTAATTTTTTTTGTGTGTGTGTGTGTGTGAGTTTTTATGTGTGTGTAAGTTTTTTTTTTGTGTCTGTAAGTTTTTTTTTTTGTGTGTGTAAGTTTTTGTGTGTGTGTGTAAGTTTTTATGTGTGTGTAAGTTTTTGTGTGCGTGTAAATTTTTGTGTGTGTGTTTAAGTTTTTGTGGGTGTGTAAGTTTTTGTGTTTGTGTAAGTTTTTGTGTGTGTGTGTTTGTGTGTGTGTGTGCGTGTAAGTCTTTATGTGTGTGTGTGTAAGTTTCTGTATGTGCGTATATGTGATTTTTGACCATAAACTCTAGTTTCCTATAAGAAAATTATGGAAAATACAATTCTATCGTTCAAATGTGAAACTTAGTTCCAATCTCCGGTTTAAATGTAGAAAAGACCCGTGTGGGTGAGTTGAAATAAAAAAAATTAACAAGAAATGACTGAAAAGTGTTTTGGGGGAGATGGTTTGATTGGCAGAAGGATGTATTAGTGAAGTTATAGTGGAGGGCGACAAAGTCTTCAAAGTCAAGGCTATAAGAAAAAAAACTTCTGGATATTTTTGTAAGTTTGTAGTTTACGCACTAATATCATATCAGTAACGATTCGAGGATGTTTCCCCATTTATCGATAATCAGGCAATTTTCTCAAGCTCTTGGTCAGAAATAGAGGCTGTTTCCAAAGATTTAGAATAAGAAAAAAATTGTCAGGTGTGGGACTCGAACCCACGACCCCATATAGGGTTGATGTTCGTGTTGTCAGTCAAAACCTATGACCTTGAGAAAAGAGCTCGAGAAAATTGCCTGATTATCGAAAAATGGGGGAAACATCCTCCAAAAGTCGACAGGAATGCTCCCCTCCAGCGCTTTCTCGGATATGTTGAATAAAATATGCAAAGTCGACATATCTTTACTTCATTTTTTTTAAGGTTAATTTAGACGAGGTTACGTGCGCGCGCGTAACCTCGTCTAAATTAACCTTAAAAAAATGAAATAAAGCTATGTCGACTTTGCATATTTTATTCAACATATCCGAGAAAGCGCTGGAGGGGAGCATTCCTGTCGACTCGTTACTGATATGATATTAGTGCGTAAACTACAAACTTACAAAAATATCCAGAACATTTTTTTCTTATACCCTTGACTTTGAAGACTTTGTCGCCCTCCACTATAACTTCACTAATACATCCTTCTGCCAATCAAACCATCTACCCCAAAACACTTTTCAGTCATTTCTTGTTAAATTTTTTTTATTTCAACTCACTCACACGGGTTTTTCTACATTTGAACCAGAGAATGGAACTAAGTTTCACATTTGAACGATAAAATTTTATTTTCCATAATTTTATTATAGGAAACTAGAGTTTATGGTAAAAAATCACACACACACAAACATAGAAACTTACACACACACATAAAAACTTACACACACACACACACACACAAACTTACACACACACACAAAAACTAACCCAAACACAAAAAGTAAAACACACATACAACCTTACACACACACACAAAAATTTACATTCAAACAAAAACTAACACACGCATAAAAACTTACACACACACACAAAAACTTACACAAACACAAAAAAAAAACTTGAACACACACAAAAAAAAACTTAAACAAACATAAAAACTCACACACACACACACACACAAAAAAAATTACCCACAAACAAAAAAAACTTACACACCCCCACCAAACAACATAAAAAAAAACCCAACAAAACCTTACACACACAAAAAAAACTTCTCCGAGTGTTTAAAATTATTTCATGACCGTAGTTTAGTTTTTTTTTTCTTGTCCCAGACTATTTTTTTTATCAAGAGCAATTTAGGGACCAATTTGATCAGCTTGGAGAAAGTTCAAATATAATCATTACTGGTATTGATATTAGTGGGTAAACTACAAACCGACAAAAATATTCGGAACTTTTTTTTTCTTATAGCCTTGACTTTGAATACATTGTCGACCTCCACTATAACTTCGCTAATACATCCTTCTGTCAATCAAGCCATCTCCTCCAAAACACTTTTCAGTTATTTCTTGTTAAAAATTTTTTTTATTTCAACTCACTCACACGGGTTTTTTCTACATTTGAACCAAAGAATAGCACTTTTCAGTCATTTCTTGTTAAATTTTTTTTATTTCAACTCCCCCACCCGGGGTTTTCTACATGCGTAGAGAAATCCCCCACGACCAAAGACAAAAAAACCCTCAAACGAGAAACACCCCCGGAACTAACTTAAAATTTTGTAAAATTTTGAGGGGGGAGGGTACAGCGGAATTTACAACACAACTACACTTGATATATCGTGTCCTTTGAACTTGATTAGGTTGTTTTTAGAACATTATCTATTAGTGCTATAGAAATATTTTAAAAGCTTCTAAAGTAGAATTTTGGAAAATTTTGAGTTTGCAAGGGGAAGGGGGATTTTCAAAACCTCTTCCCGTGATATAACGTGTTCTCTGAAGTCGATTCTGATGTTTTAGCACCCTATCTATTAGTGCTTTAGAAATATTTTAAAAGCTTCTAAGGTAGAATTTTGGAAAATTTTTGGTTTGGGGGGGCTGTGGATTTTCAAAACCTCTTCCCGTGATATAACGTATCCTCTGAAGTCGATTCTGATATTTTATCACTCTATCTATTAGTGCTTTAGAAATATTTTAAAAGCTTCTATAGTAGAATTTTGGAAAATTTGAGTTTGGGGGGAAGTATTACAATTTTTTTTTTATTTCTGTATTGTGTATCCAAGAGGTGAATTCAAGAATGATATTTTGTCATTTTAAGATACGTAAAAAATGTATTTTACATAATTTTCTTACAAGAAACTAGAGTTTACGGTCGAAAAAGCCTTATTAGCTCAGATTTTACGGAAATAGTTTTATTTTTCGATCCAAAAATAGACTTAAGTTCCGCATTTGAACCAGAGAATTGTATTTCCATAATTTTCTTACAAAAAAAACTAGAGTTTACGGTGAAAAACCCTTAATAGCTCAGATTTTACGGAAATAGTGTGTCTGACAATAGATGTACGCAAATTCCTTTTCCTACATCTCCGATGTTTTAATATACATTCTAAACGCTTGATACGCTAGCTTACTCTAAAAAATAATGAACACGTAACAATGTAATATTTTTAATGAAATAATGCTATGTAGAATATTAATACAAAAATATATTATGATACATTATTAATATCAATGATTAACTTTGGACATTTTGAATCTGTTCCATAAAATAGTTCACCATGTTCTCTCTTGATATTGTAGTTATTGTCGTCTCTTAGTTCGTAATCAGTAGAATAATCATTATTCCATTTTGAATCATATACAATTTTTACTGGTGTCTCATGAACAGGCTCAATATGCTTTTCGTCTTTGCTATTATTTGATTCATTGACTGTTTGATCAATGCCAGTAATGTTTGCTGGTGCTTTGTTCTTCATCGTTTCATCTTTATATTCCGTAGTGATATTTTTTGACAATGCCATTTTTATTTTTCTTGCAATTTCCCTGTCTATTAACACATTATTTTTACAAATGTAGTAGTTTCGGCACGTAAACAAGATATGGTTTACGATATTAGTAGCAGAGTAGGCCTTTCTTTTATTAGCCTTCCGTTGAATGCTAATACCCGAAAGCTGATGATTGGATGTATCCGTAGGTAATGTGTTACCTGCAGCAGTAGCAAGGAGTTGTCCCCTTGGGAACCGGGAGCTTCCTTCGAGGTAAGATGATCGATGCCCTTTCGAGTTGGGATATTAGACTTCCCAACACTGTTCAAATAGAACGACCTCAAACTCATTCTCAAAAGCATCATTTAAAATGTCCCTAAATGTTTCAATGAAATGAGGTTGCCCCAAATAATATATCTTGACAACACTGTGAAGACATAATTGGAGATTATTAAAAATCTTCTTCCTATGTGTTAATATATCTTATCGGAAATAAACATCCTGTCACAAGAATCCCACTTAAAATTCAAATTATATCTATCGACCGGATTAAAATTCAGATGTAGCGATAGGAGATCTTGATAAGCGCTGGATGTGCGAAAAAGCTTACTGCAAAACATACCCCAGCTTAAGAATGGTTGTCAACTGTGAACTAGTGAATTACAAGTTTTCATGCAGTTAGTTCGTTTAAGGGAATATTGGATTATTGCATTAGAAAAACGTCTTGGTTAGAAGAGCAATTACAAGGTAGGGTTTTTTAGAAATGCATAATATACTATTTCAGTGTTTTAAGCATTCCTTTATATTCTACTAATTTGGTTAATGAAAGAAAATGAAATATGATTATTATTATAGAATAGCTTAGAAACAAATTGAAGTTTTACTCAGCGAAATTTATGCGTCTGAAAATTTTTACCTTATATTTGAAAATAGGGATAGAAGAAATGATGTATATACTTACAAATTCTGACTGGGCTTCTACATCTGAACTCCTTGACTAAACATGAAGGGAGTCAAGCTCACAATCTTCAGTAGGCTGGGCTGAGGCATTATGAGAAGCAGTCCATTCTCTTTTCAACTTCCTTCCAGCTTGCGTGGAGCTAACACTGGCGTGATAGGGCTCTAGTCCTATAAGTTGGGTGGTCGTTGGCCGATCCAGATCGTGTGTAATTCTACCTGCATATTTGATAATTGATGCTCTTTCTGCTTGCTTTAATGCAGCTTCGCTCCATCTCGGTTTCTTTTACAGTGGGGGGTTATTGCATGTATCCTCTTCCTTGAAAAAAAAGGTAAAATTTAGCATGAAAAAAACAACTCCCCTTTTTCCATTTTGTTGGATAAAGGCTTAAGAGGTTAAATTTTGCCCTCCTCCTCCTCTTGTTTATTGCTCATTAAGGTGCTCCTATTATTAATTTCACACTGCTAAATAAAAACGAACAGAAATTATAATGTATGTGAGGGGGTTCTCCCCAAGTCAATACCTCGCTTTTTACGCTACAATTTTTTTTAGTGCTTTCAAAAGAGCTATCTATTCTACTTAAACGGCCTTTGTGATTCAGGGGGCTGTGAATCAAAATTTTTTTTTAGACTTTTAACGTAAAGAGTGTGTTATTTACTACGGGGATAACCCTCCCCCTCATATAAGTAAAAACATATACGTAATACAAAAAAAAAAAGTAAAAAACAAGCGACACGGCTCAATAGTAATCCAAACTTTTAAAAACGGAATTTTGATGTTAATAAATGTATCAAAATAATGTGTTTATAATTCTGACTATAAATATATATAAATTTTATTACGTTTAGTATAAGTCATCAAAGGGTACAACCCTGATAAACATTTACCTGATTTTTTTTTTTTTTAAAGAGGGGGGTAGAACCCACTATAAGTGAATGAATTGTAATGAACATCACACCGTCAGATTCAGCGTATCAGAAAACTCTATTACATAGGTTTCAAGCTCATATCTGCAAAAATCTGCAACTCTGTATTTTTTGCCAGAAGAAAAATACACGAATATAGAAGTTAGTTACGTAAGTTAATTTGTAAAGACATTCATTTAACAAAAGAAAAGTAAAATTTTTATGCAAATAAAAGCTGCATTAACTAAAAAACGATCGGAAATTAAATAAAAAAAAAAATTTTAAACTGAAAGTAAGGAGTGACATTAAAACTTAAAACGAACAGAAATTATTCCCTATATGAAAGGGACTGCCCCCTCCTCAACACCTCGCTCTTTACGCTAAAGTTTGACCCTGTCTCACAACTTTATTTTTTTTTAAACAATAAAAAACTTTAGCGTAAAGAGCGATTATCAGTTTCATCAAGTTTAGCTATACCGGTCAAAAGTTACGCGCCTGAGAAAAATTTGCCTTGTTTTCGAAAAAGGGGGAAACACCCTCTAAAATTCATAGAACTTTAATGAAAATCACATCATCAGAGAGCCCTACTATAGAAGTTAAAAGCTCCTATCTTGAAGCTCATTCGAACAGAAATTAAAAGTTCTAATGTTCTTTTTAAGTAATTAAAAAAAAATGGAGGGCAAGTAGGCCCCCCCTCCCACGCTTATTTTTTCCTCAAGTCATCTGCCGTGACATCGGAATTAGACAAATCCCGTTTATAGCAAGAGCCTGTGAAATTTAACCCCCCAAAACTCTCAAATTTTTTGTAAGACGCAAGCTTTTCATTCAAAGCAGAAAAATACCGCAGTTTTGGAAAAAGCTTGTTTTCGAATGATAAAGAACTGTTTTTCAAAACAATTAAAACTTGTAAACGTACCTATGGAGGAGAGATTTTATTTACATAATAGAAAAAAGCGTGCTTTGACGTTTCTATCGAATATATTCGTCATATTCTTAAGATTTTGTATTGTTGGAGGGGAGGGGGCTAAGTCCCTCTGAAATTTGAATTTACTAGAAAAACGATTTTCTTTAATTTTTTTTTGGGGGGGGAAATAAAAGAATGAAAAGTGTACTCACATTGAAAATTGACGAATCCATTGTTTTCAAAAGTTAATAATATATAGTGTACTATAAACAATGTCTTAAAACATAATGAAAATTGGGATGCAGTGTACGGACATTATATCGGGTTTTTTAATTGAGTACATTATACCTTGGCAAGTTTTTTAAAAAACTGACCAATCAAGTTATTATATTGACTAACCACCAAGCTTTCTCTAATCGACTGACACACAAAAAATGAATGTCATAATAGAAAACATGTCTGCCAACCCATGTAGAGTTCATAGTAATAGGTAAATGGCCCTGGTAACCCAATTACTTGAAAATACACACACAACTCATGCCTCAGGCTTGTGAAAGTGCATGTGTTCGTGAAATCTTATATGCTCTTACTACTTATGCTATTTTTTCTGCTAGGCCGTCAACTTTTGCTTGCATTGCCAGAGTACCCATGAGCTGATATATGAAGCCACCATAATCAGAAATGTTTCCTCTGAACGGAATGCTACGAATTTTTGTATTTTCCCCCTGAACGGATACGTTTTTTTGTGTTTATTATCATTTATTTATTTTTCCAGGAGTGATTTTATTTATCTAGTTGTTTCTTTGAGAAAGATATAATCTTTTACATTTATGAAAAATAAAGGTGTCAAATATATTGGTTTTTGGTAACCAAAATTAAATTAAAAATATTGAATTAAAATTTGTATTTGATTTTCTTAATCTTAGGCTTAATGTTTTACTTTGAAGAAACTTCTTTGATAATGCTTTACTTTTTTTTTAAGAAGTTGAGTCTAAAGGCATTAAATATTTTGGTGTTTGATAACCAAGTTCAAAACTATTAATATTGTTAAAAAATATCCGTAAAAATATCCGAAAAAAAAGTTTTAATGTTGGTCCTTACTTTCAGTTGAAAAAACTTGTTTTTTCATTGAATTTCTGATTGTTTTTTTTAATAACGCCAGGATACCTGGCCCCCTCCAAAGAAAATACCCCTTCCCAAAAAATATCTTCTGGGCAATTCAATCCTGGCGAAAACTTACCCCGAACAATTACCCTTAACATCTGCACGTCTAAAATTGAATCGGTAAAGAAAAAGCAAGATATATAAAGGAATTTTGTACAAGAATTCTGTCAAATTCACAAAGTGTAAAATTTCCCCTGAAAAGTTCTCCCCCCTGGACACTTCCCTCTCTATGGAAAATTCTCCCAGTGTAAAATCCTCTTAGCAAAAAATTCCCCCCTCCCAACCCAAAAAATGTATGCATATTCCCAATAGCAAATAAAGCAATGGGTAAATGTTATAACTTAAAAACCTTTCCCCAGGGGCTGAAGGGGGCCATTTTATCTCTAAAGACATAGTTATTGGGCTTTTCAACTATGCGGAAGAAAAACGCTATCTCAAAATTTTGATCCGACAATTTTGGAAAAAGATGACGTGGGAGGGGGCCTAATTGCCCTCCAATCATTTTTGTCACTTAAAAAGGGCACTAGAATCTTTTATTTCCATTAGAATGAACCCTCTCTCGATGGCATAGGCCCAATGGTCAATACGATCACCCATGGAAAAAAAAGCCAAGTAAACACCCATCCGTGATCTTTCTTCTGGCAAAAATTACAAAATTCCACTTTTTTGCAGATATGAGCTTGAAACCTCTTTTTGAAATGCAATTTAGTTTCTTTCGTGAAATGCAAGAGTTGGAATATTTCAATAGTGTTTTATCTTGGTTTACCTTGTCACACTTACATTCTCTTGATTTTTCAAAGTTCATTTTGGATTTCTTTCATTGAAATGCGAGAGTTGAAATATTTCACTAGTGTTTTGTCGTGCTTTACACGATACACATGATACATTGTGCATGATATCATGAACATGATAGATTTTTTTCAACTTTTTTTTATATGTCTTCGAATGAGATGAAACATACTTAAATTCAGTAGTGTTTTGTCGTGGTTTACCTTGTCACAGTTACATTCTCTTGATTTTTCAAAGTTCATTTTGGATTTCTTTCATTGAAATGCAAGAGTTGAAATATTTTAGTAGTGTTTTGTTGTGCTTTACCTTGTCACAGTTACATTCTCTTGATTTTTCAAGGTTCATTTTGGATTTCTTTCCTTGAAATGCAAGAGTTGGAATATTTCACTAGTGTTTTGTCGTGGTTTTCCTTGTAACATTTACATTCTCATTATTTTTAAAATTTTATTTTTGATTTATTTCGTTGAAATGCAAGAGTTGGAATATTTCAGTTGTGTTTTGTCGTGGTTTACCTTGTCACAGTTACATTCTCTTGATTTTTCAAAGTTCATTTTTGGATTTCTTTCGTTGAAATGCAAGAGTTGGAATATTTCAGTAGTGTTTTGTTGTGGCTTACCTTGTCACAGTTACATTCTCTTGATTTTTCAAAGTTCATTTTGGATTTCTTTCCTTGAAATGCAAGAGTTGGAATATTTCATTAGTGTTTTATCATGGTTTACCTTGTCACAGTTAAATTCTCTTGATTTTTCAAAGTTCATTTTGGATTTTTAAATTCTCATGATTTTTCACAGTTAATTTTAAATTTCTTTAGTTGAAATGCAAGAGTTGGAATATTTCGGTAGTGTTTTGTTGTGCTTTACCTTGTCACTGTTACATTCTCTTGATTTTTGAAAGTTCATTTTGGATTTCTTTCGTTGACATGCAAGAGTTGGAATATTTCAGTAGTGTCTTGTTGTCCTTTATCTTGTCACAGTTACATTCTCTTGATTTTTCAAAGTTCATTTTGAATTTCTTTCGTGAAATGCAAGAGTTGGAATATTTCAGTAGTGTTTTGTCGTGGTTTACCATGTCACTGTTACATGCTCTTGATTTTTCAAAGTTCGTTTTGAATTTATTTCTTGAAATACAAGAGTTGGAATATTTAAGTAGTGTTTTGTCGTGGTTTACCTTGCCACAGTTACATTCTTTTGATTTTTCAAAGTTCATTTTGGATTTCTTTGCTTGAAATGCAATAGTTGGAATATTTCGGTAGTGTTTTGTCATGGTTTACCTTGTCACAGTTACATTCTCTTGATTTTTCAAAGTTCATTTTGAATTTCTTTCATGAAATGCAAGAGTTGGAATATTTCAGTAGTGTGTTGTCGTGGTTTACCATGTCACAGTTACATTCTCTTAATTTTTTATGGCTTATTTTCGTTTCCTTTCATTGAAATTTAATAGTTAGACTATTTCACTAGTGTTCTGTTGTGGTTTACCTTGTCACAGTTACATTCTTTTAATTTTTAAAATTTCATTTTTGATTCCATTCGTTGAACTGAAAGAGTTGGAATATTGCAGTAGTGTTTTGTTGTGGTTTACCTTGCCACACTTATATTCTCAAGATTTTTCAAAGTTCATTTTGGATTTCTTTCGTTGAAATGCACGAGTTGGAATATTTCAGTAGTGTTTTGTTGTGCTCTACCTTGTCACAGTTACATTCTCTTAATTTTTCAAAGTTCATTTTGAATTTCTTTTGTTTAAATGCAAGAATTGGAATATTTCAGTAGTGTTTTGTTATGATTTACCTTGTCACAGTTAAATTATCTTGATTTTACAAAGTTTATTTTGAATTTCTTTCATTGAAATGCAAGAGTTGTAATATTTTAGTAGTGTGTTGTCGTGGTTTACCTTGTCACAGTTACATTCTCTTGATTTTTCAAAGTTCATTTTGGATTTCATTCGTTGAAATGGAAGAGTTGAAATATTTCAGTAGTGTTTTTGTCGTAGTTTACCTTGTCACAATTACATTCTCTTAATTTTACAAAGTTAATTTTGAATTTCTTTCTTGAAATGCAAGAGTTGGAATATTTCATTAGTGTTTTGTCGTGGTTTACCTTGTCACAGTGACATTCTCTTGATTTTTCAAAGTTCATCTTGAAATTCATTTGTTGAAATGCAAGAGATGGAATATTTCAGTAGTGTTTTGTCGGGGTTTACCCTGTCACAGTTACATTCTCTTCATTTTTCAAAGTTCATTGTGGATTTCTTTCGTTGAAATGTGTTTTGTTGTGCTTTACCTTGTCACAGTTACATTCTCTCGAGTTTTCAAAGTTCATTTTGGATTTCTTTCATTTAAATGCAAGAGTTGGAATATTTCAGTAGTGTTTTGTTTAGCTTTACCTTGTCACAGTTACATTCTCTTAATTTTTCAAAATTCATTTTGGATTTCTTTCGTAAAATGCAAGAGTTGGAATATTTATGTAGTGTTTTGTCGTGGTTTACCTTGTCACAGCTACATTCTCTTGATTTTTGAAAGTTCATTTTGCATATCTTTCGTGAAATATAAGAGTTGGAATATTTTAGTAGTGTTTTGTTGTGGTTTACCTTGTCACAGTAACATTCTCATGATTTTCCAAAGTTCATTTTGGATTTCTTTCATTGAAACGCATGAGTTGGAATATTTCAGTAGTGTTTTGTCTTGGTTTACCTTGTCACATTTGCATTCTCTTGATATTTCAAAGTTCATTTTGGATTTCTTTCCATGAAATGCAAGAGTTGGAATATTTCAGTAGTGTTTTGTCGTGGTTTACCTTATCACAGTTACATTCTCTTGATTTTTCAAAGTTCATTTTGGGTTTCTTTCATTGCAATGCAAAGGTTGAAATATTTCAGTAGTGTTTTGTCCTGGTTTACCTTGTCATAATTACATTCCCTAGATTTTTCAAAAGTTCATTTTGAATTTCTTTCATTGAAATGCAAGAGTTGGAATATTTCAGTGATGTTTTGTCGTGGTTTACCTTGTCACAGTTACATTATCTTTATTTTTCAACGTTGATTATGAATTTCTTTCAGTGAAATGCAAGAGTAGTAATATTTCAGTAGTGTTTTTATGTTGTTTACATAGTCACTGTTACATTCTCTTGATTTTTCAAAGTTCATTTTTGTTTTCTTTTCGTTGAAATGCAAGAGTTGGAATATTTCAGTAGTGTTTTAATTAAGTTAGGTTAGGTTAAGTTAGGATAGGTTAGGTTAGGTTAGCCTACGTACGCGCGTGTACGTAGGCTAAGCTAACCTAACTTAACCTAACCAAACTTGCATTTCAATGAAAGAAATCCAAAATGAACTTTGAAAAATCAAGAGAATGTAACAGTGACTAGGTAAACCACAAGAAAACACTACTAAAATATTCTAACTCTTGCATTTCATTGAAAAAAATTCAAAATGAACTTTGAAAAATCAAGAGAATGTAACTGTGACAAGGTAATCCACGACAAAACATCACTGAAATATTCCAACTCTTGCATTTCAATGAAAGAAATTAAAAATGAACTTTGGAAAAATCAAGAGAATGTAACTCTGACAAGGTAAACCATGACAAAACACTACTGAAATATTCCAACTCTTGCATTTCAACGAAATAAATCCAAAATGAACTTTGAAAAATCAAGAGAATGTAACTGTTACAAGGTAAACCATAACAAAACACTACTGAAATATTCCAAAAATCAAGAGAATGTAACTGTGACAAGGTAAACCACGACAAAACACTACTGAAATATTCCAACTCTTGCATTTCAAGGAAAGAAATCCAAAATGAACTTTGAAAAATCAAGAGAATGTAACTGTGACAAGGTAAAGCATGACAAAACACAACTGAAATATTCCAACTCATGCATTTCGGTGAAAGAAATACAAAATGAACTTTGAAAAATCAAGAGAATGTAACTGTGACACGGTAAAGCATAACGAAACACTAATGAATTATTCCAACTCTTGCATTTCAACGAAAGAAGTCCACAATGAACTTTGAAAAATTAAGAGAATGTATCTGTGACAAGGTGAACCATGACAAAACACTATTGGTATATTCCAACTCTTGCATTTGAACAAAAGAAATTCAAGATGAACTTTGAAAAATCAAGAGAATGTCACTGTGACAAGGTAAACCACGACAAAACACTACTGAAATATTCCAACTCTTGCATTTCACGAAATAAATTCAAAAGGAACTTTGAAAAATCATGAGAATGTAACTGTGACAAGGTAAACCACGACAAAAACACTACTGAAATATTCCAACTCTTGCATTTCAACGAATGAAATCCAAAATGAACTTTGAAAAAATTAAGAGAATGTAACTTTGACAAGGTAAACCACGAAAAGACACTACTGAAATATTCCAACTCTTGTATTTCAGAGAAAGAAATTCAAAATGAACTTTGAAAAATCAAGAGAATGTAACTGTGACAAGGTAAAGCACAACAAAACACTACTGAAATATTCCAACTCTTGCATTTCAACGAAAGAAATTCAAAATGAACTTTGAAGAATTAAGAGAATGTAACTGTGACAAGGTAAACCATGACAAAACACTACTGAAATATTCTAACTCTTGCATTTCAACGAAAGAAATCCAAAAATGAACTTTGAAAAATCAAGAGAATGTAAGTGTGACAAGGTAAACCACAACAAAATACTACTGAAATAATCCAACTCTTGCATTTCAATGAAAGAAATTCAAAATGAACTTTGAAAAATCATATGAATGCAACTGTGACAAGGTAAACCACGACAAAACTATACTGAAATAATCCATCTCTTGCATTTCAATGAAATAAATTCAAAATGAATTTTGAAAAATTGAGACAATGTAACTGTGACAAGGTAAACCACAATAAAACACTACTAAAATATTCCAACTCTTGCATTTCAACGAAAGAAATTCAAAAATAACTTTGAAAAATCAAGAGAATGTAACTGTGACATGTTAAACCACGACAAAACACTACTGAAATATTCCAACTCTTGCATTTCAACGAAAAAAAACCAAAATAAACTTTGAAAAATCAAGAGAATTTAACCTTGACAAGTTAAACCATAACAGCACAAATCTTGAATATTGCGAATCTATAATTTCAGCGAAAGAAATCCAAAATGAACTTTGAAAAATCAAGACATTGTAACTTTGACAAGGTAAGCCATGACAAAACACTACTAAAATATTCCAACTCTTGCATTTCAATGAAAGAAATACAAAATGAACTTAAAAAATCAATCGAATTTGACTTTGACAAGGTAAACCATAACAAATCACTACTAAAATATTCCAACTCTTGCATTTCAACGATAGAAATCCGAAAATGAACTTTGAAAAATCAAGAGAATGTAACTGTGAAAAGGTAAACCACTACAAAACACTACTGAAATATTCCAACTATTGCATTTCAAGGAAAGAAATCCAAAATCAACTTTTAAAGATTAAGAGAATGTAACTGTGAAAAGGTAAACCACGATAAAACAATACTGAATTATTCCAACTCTTGCATTTCACGAAAGAAATTCAAAATGAAATTTGAAAAATCAAGAGCATGTAACAGTGACATGGTAAACCACGAAAAAACACTACTGAAATATTCCAACTCTTTCATTTCGCGAAAGAAATTCAAAATGAACTTTGAAAATTCAAGAGAATGTAACTGTTACAAGGTAAAGCACAACAAAACACTACTTAAATATTCAAACTCTTGCATTTCAACGAAAGAAATACAAAATGAAATTTAAAAAATCAAGAGAATGTAACTGTGACAAGGTAAAGCACAAAAAGACACTACTGAAATATTCCAACTCTTGCATTTCAACGAATGAAATTCAAAATGAACTTTGAAAAATCAAGAGAATTTAAGTCTTGCATTTCATGAAAGAAATTCAAAATTAACTTTGAAAAATCAAGAGAATGTAACTGTGACAAGGTAAACCACGACAAAATACTACTGAAATATACCAACTCTTGCATTTCAAGGAAAGAAATCTAAAATGAACTTTGAAAAATCAAGAGAATATAACTGTGACAAGGTAAACCATAACAAAACACTACTGAAATATTCCAACTCTTGCATTTCCACAAAAGAAATCCAAAAATGAACTTTGAAAAATCAAGGGAATGTAACTGTGACAAGGTAAAGCACAACAAAACACTACTGAAATATTCCAACTCTTGCATTTCAATGAAAAAAATTAAAAATGAACTTTGAAAAATCAAGACAATATAACTGTGACAAGGTAAACCATGACAAAACACTACTGAAATAATCCAACTCTTGCATTTCAAGGATAGAAATCCAAAAATGAACTTTGAAAAATCAAGAGAATGTAACTGTGACAAGGTAAACCACGACAAAACACTACTGAAATATTCCAACTCTTGCATTTCAAGGAAATAAATCCAAAATGAACTTTGAAAAATCAAGATAATTTAACTGTGAAAAGGTAAACCACGATAAACCATTACTGAAATATTCCAACTCTTGCATTTCACGAAAGAAATTCAAAATGAACTTTGAAAAATCAAGAGCATGTAACAGTGACATGGTAAACCACGAAAAAACACTACTGAAATATTCCAACTCTTGAATTTAACGAAAGAAATTCAAAATGAACATTGAAAAATCAAGAGAATTTAACTTTGACAATGAAAAGCACAACAAAACACTACTTAATTATTCCACCTCTTGCGTTTCAACAAATGAAATCCAAAATTAACTTTGAAAAATCCAGAGAATTTAACTGTGACAAGGAAAAGAACAACAAGACACTACTGAACTATTCAAACTCTTGCATTTCAACTAAAGAAATTCAAAATGAACTTTGAAAAATCAAGAGAATGTAAAAATCCAAAATTAACTTTGAAAAATCAAGAGAATGTAACATTGACAAGGTAAACCACTACAAAACACTACTGAAATATTTCAACTCTTGCATTTCAATGAAAGAAATCCAAAATGAACTTTGAAAAATCAAGAGAATATAACTGTGACAAGGTAAACCATAACAAAACACTACTGAAATATTCCAACTCTTGCATTTCAACGAAAGAAATCCAAAAATGAACTTTGAAAAATCAAGAGAATATAACTATGACAGGGTAAACCCCGACAAAACATTACGGAAATATTCCAACTCTTGCATTCCAATGAAAGAAATTCAAATGAACTTTCAAAAATCAAGAGAATGTAACTATGACAAGGTAAACCACGACAAAACACTACTGAAATATTCCAACTCCTACATTTCAAGGATAGAAATCCAAAAATGAACTTTGAAAAATCAAGAGAATGTAACTGTGACAAGGTAAACCACGACAAAACACTACTGAAATATTCCAACTCTTGCATTTCAAGGAAAGAAATTTGAAAAATCAAGAGAATGTAACTGTGAAAAGGTAAACCACGATAAAACACTACTGAAATATTCCAACTCTTGCATTTCACGAAAGAAATTCAAAATGAACTTTGAAAAATCAAGAGCATGTAACAGTGACATGGTAAACCACGACAAAACACTACTGAAATATTCCAAGTCTTGCATTTCGACGAAAGAAATCCAAAATGAAATTTGAAAAATCAAGAGAATGTAACAGTGACAAGGTAAAGCACAAAAAGACACTACTGAAATATTCCAACTCTTGCATTTCAACGAAAGAAATTCAAAATGAACTTTGAAAAATCAAGAGAATGTAAAAATCCAAAATTAACTTTGAAAAATCATGAGAATGTAACTGTGACAAGGTATACAACGATAAAACACTACTGAAATATTCCAACTCTTGCATTTCAAGGAAAGAAATCCAAAATGAACTTTGAAAAATCAAGAGAATATAACTGTGACAAGGTAAACCATAACAAAACACTACTGAAATATTCCAACTCTTGCATTTCCACGAAAGAAATCCAAAAGTGAACTTTGAAAAATCAAGGGAATGTAACTGTGACAAGGTAAACCACGACAAAACACTACTGAAATATTCCAACTCTTGCATTTCAATGAAAGAAATTCAAAATGAACTTTGAAAAATCAAGAGAATGTAACTTTGACAAGGTAAACCAAGACAAAACACTACTGAAATATTCCAACTCCTACATTTCAAGGATAGAAATCCAAAAATGAACTTTGAAAAATCAAGAGAATGTAACTGTGACAAGGTAAACCACGAAAAAACACTACTGAAATATTCCAACTCTTGCATTTCAAGGAAAGAAATCCAAAATGAACTTTGAAAAATCAAGAGAATTTAACTGTGAAAAGGTAAACCACGATAAAACACTACTGAAATATTCCAACTCTTGCATTTCACGAAAGAAATTCAAAATGAACTTTGAAAAATCAAGAGCATGTAACAGTGAAATGGTAAACCACGACAAAACACAACTGAAATATTCCAACTTTTGCATTTAACGAAAGAAATTCAAAATGAACTTTGAAAAATCAAGAGAATGTAACTGTGACAAGGTAAAGCACAACAAAAGACTACTTAAATATTCCAACTCTTGCATTTCAATGAAAGAAATCCAAAATGAACTGTGAAAAATCAGGAGAAAGTAACAGTGACAAGGTAAAGCACAAAAAGACACTACTGAAATATTCCAACTCTTGCATTTCAACGAATGAAATTCAAAATGAACTTTGAAAAATCAAGAGAATGTAAAAATCCAAAATTAACTTTGAAAAATCAATAGAATGTAACTGTGACAAGGTATAGCACGATAAAACACTACTGAAATATTCCAACTCTTGAATTTCAAGGAAAGAAATCCAAAATGAACTTTGAAAAATCAAGAGAATATAACTGTGACAAGGTAAACCATAACAAAACACTACTGAAATATTCCAACTCTTGCATTTCCACAAAAGAAATCCAAAAATGAACTTTGAAAAATCAAAGGAATGTAACTGTGACAAGGTAAACCACGACAAGACACTACTGAAATATTCCAACTCTTGCATTTCAAGGAAAGAAATCCAAAATGAACTTTGAAAAATCAAGAGAATGTAACTGTGACAAGGTAAACCACGACAAAATACTAGTGAAATATTCCAACTCTTGCATTTCAAGGAAAGAAATTCAAAATGAACTTTGAAAAATCAAGAGCATGTAACAGTGACATGGTAAACCACAACAAAGCACTACTGAAATATTCCAACTCTTGCATTTCACGACAGAAATTCAAAATCAACTTTGAAAAATCAAGATAATGTAACTGTGACAATGTAAAGCATAACAAAACACTACTGAAATATTCCAACTCTTGCATTTCGATGAAAGAAATCCAAAATGAACTTTGAAAAATCAAGAGAATGTAACTGTGACAAGGTAAAGCACAACAAGACACTACTGAAATATTTCAACTCTTGGATTTCAACGAAAGAAATTCAAAATGAACTTTGAAAAATCAAGAGAATGTAAAAATCCAAAATTAACTTTTAAAAATCAAGAGAATGTAACTGTGACAAGGTAAACCACGATAAAACACTACTCAAATATTCCAATTCTTGCATTTCAAGGAAAGAAATCCAAAAATGAACTTTGAAAAATCAAGAGAATGTAACTGTGACAAGGTAAACCACGACAAAACACTACTGAAGTATTCCCACTCTTTCATTTCAAGGAAAGAAATCCAAAATGAACTTTGAAAAATCAAGAAAATGTAACTGTGACAAGGTAAACCACGACAAAACACTAGTGAAATATTCCAACTCTTGCATTTCAAGGAAAGAAATCCAAAATAAACTTTGAAAAATTAAGAGAAAGTAACTGTGACAAAGTAAACACGACAAAACACTATTAAAATATTCCAACTCTTGCATTTCACGAAATAAATTCAAAATGAACTTTGAAAAATCAAGAGAATGTAACTGTGACATGGTAAACCACAACAAAACAGTACTGAAATATTCCAACTCTTGCATCTCACGAAAGAAATTCAAAATGAACTTTGAAAAATCAAGAGAATGTAAAAATCCAAAATGAACTTTGAAAAAATCAAGAGAGTGTAACTGTGACAAGGTAAACCATGACAAAACACTACTGAAATTTTCCAACTCTTGCATTTCAATGAAAGAAATCCAAACATGAACTTTGAAAAATCAAGAGAATGTAACTGTGACAAGGTAAACCACGACAAAACACTGCTGAAATATTCCAACTCTTGCATTTCAAGGAAAGAAATCCAAAATGAAATTTGAAAAATCAAGAGAATGTAAATGCGACAAGGTAAACCACGACAAAACACTACTGAAATTTTCCAACTCTTGCATTTCAAGGAAAGAAATCCGAAATGAACTTTGAAAAATCAAGAGAATGTAACTGTGACAAGGTAAACCCCGATAAAACAATATGGAAATATTCCAAATCTTGCATTTTCCGAAAGAAATTCAAAATGAACTTTGAAAAATCAAGAGAATGTAACTGTGACATGGTAAACCACGACAAAACACTACTGAAATATTCCTACTCTTGCATTTCACGAAATAAATTCAAAATGAACTTTGAAAAATGAAGAGAATGTAAAAATCCAAAATGAACTTTGAAAAATCAAGAGAATGTAACTGTGACAAGGTAAACCATGACAAAACACTATTACAATATTCCAACTCTTGCATTTCAAGGAAAGAAATCCAAAATGAACTTTGAAAAATCAAGAAAATGTAACTGTGACAAGGTAAACCATAACAAAACACTACTGAAATATTCCAACTATAGCATCTTAACGAAAGAAATCCAAAATTGAACTTTGAAAAATCAAGAGAATGTAACTGTGACAAGGTAAACCACGACAAAACACTTCTGAAATATTCCAACTATTGCATTTCAACGGAAGAAATTCAAAATGAACTTTGAAAAATCAAGAGAATGTAACTGTGACAAGGTAAACCACGATAAAACACTACTGAAATATTCCAACTCTTGCATTTCTTGAAAGAAATTCAAAATGAACTTTGAAAATTCAAGAGAATGTAACTGTGACATAGTAAACCACGACAAAACACTACTGAAATATTCCAACTCTTGCATTTCACGAAAGAAATTCAAAATGAACTTTGAAAAATCAAGAGAATGTAACTGTGACAAGGTAAAGCACAACAAAACACTACTGAAATATTTCAACTCTTGCATTTCAGCGAAGGATTCCAACTCTTGCATTTCAACGAAAGAAATCCAAAATGAACTTTGAAAAATCAAGATAATGTAACTGTGACAAGGTAAACCACGACAAAACACTACTGAAATATTCCAACTCTTGCATTTCAGCGAAGGATTCCAACTCTTGCATTTCAACGAAATAAATCCAAAATGAACTTTGAAAAATCAAGAGAATGTAACTGTGACAAGGTAAACCACGACAAAACACTACTGAAATATTCCAACTGTTTCATTTCAAGGAATTAAATCCAAAATGAACTTTGAAAAATCAATATAATGTAACAGTGAAAAGGTAAACCACGACAAAACACTACTGAAATATTACAACTATTGCATTTCAAGTAATCAATTCAAAAAGTAAATTCTAAAAAAAAAGAGAATGTAACTTTTACAAGTTAAACCACTATAAAACACTACTGAAATATTCCAACTCTTGCATTTCATGAAAGAAATTCAAAATGAACTTTGAAAATTCAAGATAATGTAAATTTTACATTGTATAACACTACATAACACTAATGAAATTTTAAAAATCTTTAATTTCAATAAAGAAATTCCAAATGAACTTTGAAAAATCAAGATAATTTAAATGTGACCAGCTAAATCACAACAAAACACTAATGAAATATTCCGAGTCTTGCATTTCAGCGAAGGATTCCAAGTCTTGCATTTCAACGAAAGAAATACAAAACGAACTTTGAAAAATCAAGAGAATGTAACTGTGACAAGGTAAAGCACAACGAAACACTACTTAAATATTCCAACTCTTGCATTTCATCGTAAGAAATTCAAAAGGAACTTTGAAAAACTGAGAGAATGTAACTGTGACAAGGTAAACCACGACGAAACACTACTGAAATAATCTAACTCTTGTATTTCAAAGAATGGAATTCAATATGAACTTTGAAAAATCAAGAGAATGTAAAAATCCAAAATGAACTTTGAAAAGACCAGATAATGTAACCGTGACAAGATAAACCACGACAAAACACAACTGA
This sequence comes from Artemia sp. Qi Xiang Cuo, assembly GCF_049724085.1. NCBI lineage: Eukaryota > Metazoa > Arthropoda > Branchiopoda > Anostraca > Artemiidae > Artemia > Artemia sp. Qi Xiang Cuo. The sequence continues at coordinate 51,362,759 of NC_142803.1, forward strand.
AATATTCCAACTCTTGCATTTCAAGGAAAGAAATCCAAAATGAACTTTGAAAAATCAAGAGAATGTAACTCTGACAAGGTAAAGCACAACAAAAAACTACTGAAATATTCCAACTCTTTCATTTCAATGAAAGAAATCCAAAATGAACTTTGAAAAATCAAGAGAATGTAACTGTGACAAGGTAAACCACGACAAAACACTACTGAATTTAAGTATGTTTCATCTCATTCGAAAACATGTAAAAAAAAGTTGAAAAAAATATATTATGTTAAAAAAAATCGAAAAAAATGGGGAGGGGGGGCAAAAAGTATGAGGGGAGGGGGGCGCTCTTCGAGTTTGGGGATAGGGGACCTTTGGGGGTTGATGTGTGCTGGTTAGGGTCGTTGGTGCTTATGATCCTTGATGGTTCGTACTCACATACACCTTACTACTTGATTTGCAAGGATTTCTAAGGTTTGTTCTGAATTTCATTATTAAAATTCTTTTCTTTCCATCTACATCTCTCTTAGTATCAACTTTTAGTATACTATAACGTTAGACTCTATTTTAAACTGACAATACTGTTCAAACACCCCTTGTGTATTATACAGAACACATCGGAGAGGTAGAGCTAGGTCAACTCGCAATGTCATTCTATCATCATTAACCATTTTCATAGATTTATGTTGTCTCAAATTTATAACAAATTGCCTGAGTTAACAAGATCTTCGGGGTTACTTTAACTGTTAGTCAGTTTAACCCTTTTTTCTCCAACTTCATACAATCCAATTCGCAAATACTATCTAGCTCTGTTTTTTTCTCTATTATTCAGTTAATATCGTTTGTATAGTCCAATTCGCGAATCCCTTATCCCTTTTTTTTCTCTACCTTCATACGATCCAATCACTAAATAGAATCATTCACGCTCCTATTATTCAAACATTAATTAATGTCGTTCATAAAGTTCATTTCGCAAATACTAAATCATTTTTTTGTAGATAGTTATTTTTTTGGTAGACGATTCAACAGCATATTGGCATCAATTCTAGACATATTAAATTCTTAATCAAACTACTCTCGAGTTAAGGCAATTGTCCAAAAAAATATCGTCCAAAAAATATTGTCCAAATCGCTTTTTGCAAGGGGAATCCCCGCTCGTACCGCTCGCTTTTTTTTGCAATGTGCACGTGAAACTGCATATTCTTGTAGGCGTGAATATATTCGTGAATGTAGTCATCAAACCTTTAAGGGAACATAAGGCAAGCAAATACCATGTAGTTTCAAAACGTGTTTAATCACTTTATAGGTTTTGCATGCTTTTTACAATGTGCATGTCAAACTGTAGTGCCTCAGGCGTATGTTTCAAACCTTATATACTATCACGATGAACGAAGTTGCTAGACATGTTTTTTTTTTCGTTTTTTTACCACTTTGTTTGGAAAGGTACCAAGGGAACATAAGGCAAGCAAATAGCACAGGAAGGAACATAAAGTTTGCAAATCCATAGGTACATGCTCTGGAAAGGTGCCACGGAACGTAAAGTAAGCAAATAGTCCCGGAAGGAACATAAAGTATGCAAATTCATAAGTACATGCTCTGGAAAGGTGCCAAGGAACGTAAAGTAAGCAAATAGCACAGGAAGGAACATAAAGTATGCAAAATGGTACTTATTCCTCTACTCTTCTTTCCTCTCCTCCAAACCAAACTTTGGGTTCCACTTTACCCCTCCCTCTCGGCACTCCCGGAAAGATTTACCCAATCCCCCATGTCCTTCTCGAGGCATTTCATATAGTCTTTTATCTCGGGTGCATATAGCGTCTTTTGAATTACTCCGGTAGGCGTATCACTACCATAGTTCATCCTTTGAAAACTCAGAATCCTGGCTTAGCAAACGATCCCTAGGACTTTCTTGCTGATCAGGCAGCTAAGATCGAAATTTGCCACCTTTTCTTGTAAACCCGTCTGTGAACAATGGGTAATGTGCATAATTTAGGGCCTTTGCCACTGGGACTGTGAGGGGAGTATCGACGCCAATGGTATATTTATGAGACCCTTTGACGCTGCTGAACACATGGCTATCTTGAAATTTTGATCTGATGTCATAGAATGACGGTTGACAAACATCAGAAAAGGGTACGGGAGGAGGATTGGCTATACTCTAGTCGCTGTCGGTCCTTAAAAAGGGCTCTAGATGCTTTAACTTCCAATCCAATGAGCCCCCTTCTAAATTTACAAAGGTATGGAGGAGTTTGTATTATTAAATTCCTATCTTTACTTGAGTCTCTAAACCATATTTTAGCTTTAATCATTGTCGATTAGGATAATTGTTGATTCCTTGCTCATTACTGCATCAGTGCCCATATTGCAAGTTCAGTCAAAATATACTTTTCCTAACAAAGAAAGTCTAAGCGTTAAGTTCTTCCCTCAATATTGATATGCAGAACCGCTCATGTGAAATTTTTGCTAAAAAGCAATTTTTGTGGCTCTTACTATCACATACTCCAAAGAATAAAGCACAGCTTTCATTTTTTCTGATTTCTTTGAAGAATAAATATGGAAAAAGAGATCCCAATCACCGAGCAAAATTGAATATAAAGAACTATAACTTAATTATATAAGTTGTACTAATTTAACTATATAAATTATCATATAATTTATGCAGTTATATTTTATTAACTAATTTATATCTATATTTTATAAAATATAACTTAATTAACTAAGTTTAGTTTGTTTTTTTTTACCGACGTTTAATCTTTGAGCTTGTGAAAGTACTAAGGGTACGAGAAAGTTAGAAACATTTCTAGGAATCTGTTTCTACTTCCACAAACAACATCAAACTGAGATTGACAAATCATGGTTCTAATGCGCTAGACATCAGTTACACATCTGAATGCGCTAATTAATCGACATTTTTGGATTTCCAGAAATCTTCTCAACTAGAAAAAATTGATAGGTTGAATACAGTTACAAGTGTATTGTCTTGAAAATGCAAATGTCAGATCTATCTTAAAGTATTCGGCTGAATGTACGGATATCAGATCCGTCTCAATTAATCAGGTCCTTCGTGGAGAATCAAGTGCACTGACTTAGGACCCCGAAGGATTTGTTGATAAACCTATTTGTTAAGTTGTATTGTCTCTGCAAGTCAAAATAAGGAATGAAAAACCTATATCTATGAAAGATATTATGAAATTACAAAGCTCAGAGGAAAGCTGCGAGCAAGCAAATAACTCACATTTTGCTCAAAATATACAGATAGGAACTAGCGAAAAAAGTAGGCTTCCCTTGTCCCTTAGGTTTTTATTCTTCTTCTTCTTTTTGACAAAACTGGATGATCTTTCGCTCCTGATAAGGAAACAAAGAAATATGATTCTTAAAGATATATTGTATTGCAAAGCTCAGAAAAAAATTACCAGCTAGAATCTAGCTCACATTTTGGTTAAAATGCGCAAATAGGAATCACTGGAAAAGTGTAGTTTTTTGTTGTTGTTTATTTTGTTTTTTTTTCGAGCTTAATAGTCAACTTTAGTGCTAATAAAGAAAAAAACAACGTCTGTTAAAGATATTATGAAATTATAAGGCCAACACAATTTGATCAGAACAGGCTTCCCAGATTGGAACTACCAAAAAAGTAGGTTTGCTCTGACTTTTTTTTTAACAAAACTGAATGCAGTGGCGGATTCAGAGGGGGGCGAGGGGGGCACCCCCCTAGCGTAGTCTAAAGTAGTGTAATTTACTTAATTAGCTCAAGTTTGCGTTAATTAAACTTGCTCCTAACGCACGTTTATCGGATCAACCTATTTTGCGCCCCCCCCCCCTAAAAAAAAAATTTTGGATCGACCTATTTTGCGCCCCCCCCCCTAAAAAAAATCCTGAATCCACCCCTGACTGAATGATTACTGTTGGTTCTAATAAGGAACACTAAAAACGGTGTCTATAAAAAACATATGAAACTGCATACCTCAGATACCTGTAGTTATTCGAAAGGTCAAATTTTATAGTTTCGTGAAAGTGATACTAATAGGCCACTGAATTGAGCGCAATACGTTCAGTCGAAAGATCCAACACGCTTTCCTATATTTTAGGTTTGTTTGTAGGATAATTAAAGATTTGCAGATCTTTCATAGCCTCCGTTACTCATACATAAAAACTGTTAAAACTTGAAGCTTTTGATATCAAAGTTATTTTTTCTTGTTTTCATGAATAAAAGATCAAAGTCCGAAATGACCCACTCAAGACAAGCCAAAAAGACGAACAAAATATTTTTCCTATTTACAACAAGGTCCTCAACGTCCTCACATATTCTCAACGTCCTCAGCGTTGAGAAATCAAGAATCTAGACAAAAAAAAATCAAAAAAGAAAGGAGAATATAAAGCGAAAAAGAATAAAAATAAAAAATGTATGTATTCTGCCTATTTCTTTTTATTGTAGATTCTTTCCTTTTTGTAAATTTATATGGTTTCTATTCTTTCTTTCTCAACCCTGAGAACACCTTCCTTTATGCAGGCATAATATTCGTTTGCTGTTTGTTCTTCAAATTTGTTCTTACTTCTTATAGACACGTTGCTTCTTAAGATTTTCGTTTTGGTTTTCCTACCTTCAAAGTCGGAAACAGCTTCCATCTGCGAATAACTTCATAAAAACTGAAAATTCCAAAATGTTTTTTCCAGTTTTTTTGCTATCTTATAAATTTGTGCTTTGTAACATAATGCAAAATTAAATAGCTACAATAACCATCATTGTATTCAACTTTAGGAGAAACCAAACGGAATATCTTACATGTGTCTTTGAAATAAAAAAAATTGTGTGACCATGAGAGTGTGGTCAAGTTTGTAGACCACAAATACTAATTCAAAATAATATAAATTCAGGGAACAACAAGTCGTATTAATCAGCTTACTCAATGCCATTAAAACAAAGATGTAAGTACATCCTCATTCAAATCGGGTAACAAGTCAAAAAAAAAACTCAAATGGCCAAAATACCCACTACAATGTTGGACTGTGAAATTAGCTAATATGTACTAATTAAAGACTTCGATAAGAATATGCACAGCAAATAAGAGACAGGGGACTAGCTTCATAATTTTTGTTGGGGGGGAGGGGGGCAAAAGGGTCTCCATCCGGAGAGTCAAGAGGCATGGGCTGTATAACATTTTTTCTCCAAATTATTGGGGGGCAACTGTCCCCGTCCCCTTGCCTCCCCATAAAATGACACCACTGTTAAGAGAGCAATTTGAAACAAATTCTAAATTAAAAAAAGAAGAGCAAATTAACACATTTTACAGGTATCTTATTTAGGAAGAGCCGCCTCCCCCTCCCCCCCCTTTAATAAAAAATGCAGTATTTTAGAATATTTTAATAATGAACTTTTTTGGTCATTTTTTTCAAAATCTTTGTCCTTCTTGCTATCACTATCGTATATATGCAGGCTCGCCCCCATTTAAAAAATTAGCTTGGCACTTATATTGGTTTGTACTCTCTTTTGAGGATTTTAACTCAGCATGACCTTCTTACATAATAAAACTAAAAAAAAAAAACAAGTTTTTTTAACTGAAAGTAATGAGCGACATTAAAACTTAAAACGAACAGAAATTATTCCGTATATGAAAGGGGCTTTACCCTCCTCAACGCCTCGCTCTTTACGCTAAATTTTGACTCTGTCTCACAACTTTATGTTTTTAAACAATAAAAACTTTAGCGTAAAGAGCGAGGTGTTGAGGAGGGGAAAGCCCCTTTCAAATACAGAATAATTTCTGTTCGTTTTAAGTTTTAATGTCGCTCCTTACTTTCAGTTAAAAAAAACTTGTTTTTTTAAGTTAATTTCTGAACATTTTTGAATTAATGCAGCCTTGATTTTGGCTCACCGTCCATGCATAATCAAAACGAAAGTCCCAAATTAATTTTCCTTTTTTTGGCTAATTGGCTTTCTCGAAATTTTGTTCAGACGTAACTTACGAATTAACTTACGTAACGAATTTTTATATTCGTATGTTTTTATTACGTATATTAGGGAGTTCGCTCCCTAGTCAATACCTTGCTCTTTACGCTAAAGTTCGAATTTTGTCCGAATCACAAACCCCTGAATCAGAAAGGCCGGTTAATTAGAATAGATGGCTCTTTTGAAAGTACTAAAAAAAAACTGTAGCGTAAAGAGCAAGGTATTGACTAGAGGGCGAACCACCTCATATTCGAAATAATCTCTGTTCTTTTTAAGTTTTAATGTTGCTTCTTACTTTCAGTTGAAAAAAACTTGTTTTTTTATTTAATTTCTGATCGTTTTTTAAATAATGCTGGGAAATCTGGCGCCCCCTTCATAGAAATGTCCCTTCCCCTAAGGAAATATCCTCCATGGAAAGATCCTCCCACGTAACCCCTACTCTAGCCCCGACCCCCCACTAGAAAAAAAATCCTCCTGAAAACACCTGTATACTTGCCAATAACCAACACTATATTTAAACAATGGGCAAAGTTTATAACTTGCAGCCCTTCCCCCGAGAAATGTAGGGGATTAAGTCATCCTCAAAGACATATTAATTAGATTTTCGACTATGCTGAATAAAATAGCTATCTCAAAATTTCGATCGGGTGACTTAAGGAAAAAAATGAGCGTGGGAGGGGGCCAAGTTGCCCTCCCATTTTTTTGGCCACTTAAAAAGGACACTAGAACCTTTAAATTTACGTTCGAATGAGCCCTCTCACGATATTCTAGGACCACTGGGTCAATACGATTACCCCTGGGAAAGAGGAAAAAAACAAAAAAACAAATAAACACGCATCCATGATCTTTCTTCTGGCTAAAAATGGAAAATTCCACATTTTTGTAGATAGGAGCTTGAAACCTCTACAGTAGGGTTCTCTGATACGCTGAATATGATGGTGTGATTTTCATTAAGGTTCTATAATTTTTAAGGGGCTTTTTCCCCTTTTTCCGAAAACAAGCCAAATATTCTCTGGCGCGTAACTTTTGCTGGGTAAGATTAAACTTGATGAAACTTATATATTTGAAATCACAATTAAAATCTGATTCTTTTGATGTATCTATTGGTGTCAAAATTCTGTATTTTAGACTTTAGATTACAATTTGAGCCGGGTCGCTCCTTATTTACAGTTGTTACCACGAACTGTTTGATAACGTGCAGCCAGTCATTTTAGGCAATCATTTTATACCATTAGTACGTCAAAATGCTAATAATAATAATAGAATATATAACTATACAAATATTAATAGTAATTTAGAATATACTAATAATAGTAACATGCTAATGTGATAAAATAATATAGTGAATTCCTTCTGAAAAATTGGTGCAGAGTTACTCATGGCAACTGTTTGATATTCGTCTGACGTGATGTCTTGAAAAGTAGAGACGTCACATAGGGGTAACCCTTATTTGCTTGGCCAGATGAAAAAAAAATTGATTAACAAAAAAAGTGTCGTTATTGGACTAAATTCAATACGAATTAGCGGTGAATTGACTGATTTTATGGTTTAGCAGCAATTTGAATTATTTTACCAAAGGCTCGGCCTGGTAAACGCAACAAGTAGTTGCAAAAGTCTATTGGTATAAGTATTATAGTAGGCTTAGTGTGTATAGCAGCCGATACTAGCCGAAATGCTAGCCGAGGTAACCATTGTCACTATCGAGAATTATATAAGTTTCATGTGGAGCATTCAATGCATCTTTTGGCACAACATCACATGTGCAACTAAAAGTAATATATTAGGCTTAGTGTGTATAGCAGCCGATGCTAGCCGAAATGCTAGCCGAGGTAACCATCGTCACTATCGAGAATTATATAAGTTTCATGTGGAGCATTCAATGAATCTTTTGGCACAACATCACATGTGCAACTATAAGTATTATAATATGCGTAGTGTGTATAGCAGCCGATGCTAGCTGAGGTAAACATCGTCACTATCGAGAATTATATAATTTTCATGTGGAGCATTCAATGCATCTTTTGGCACAACATCACATTTGCAACTATAAGTATTATAGTAGGCTTAGTGTGTATAGCAGCCGATGCTAGCCGAAATGCTAGCCGAGGTAACCATAGTCACTATCGAGAATTATATAAGTTTCATGTGGAGCATTCAATGCATCTTTTGGCACAACATCACATGTGCAACTATAAGTATTATATTAGGCTTAGTGTGTATAGCAGCCGATGCTAGCCGAAATGCTAGCCGAGGTAACCAACGTCACTATCGAGAATGATATAAGATTCATGTGGAGCATTCAATGAATCTTTTGGCACAACATCACATGTGCAACTATAAGTATTATATTAGGATTAGTGTGTATAGCAGCCGATGCTAGTCGAGGTAACCATCGTCACTATCGAGAATTATATAATTTTCATGTGGAGCATTCAATGCATCTTTTGGCACAACATCACATGTGCAACTATAAGTATTATATTAGGCTTAGTGTGTATAGCAGCCGATGCTAGCCGAAATGCTAGCCGAGGTAACCATCGTCACTATCGAGAATTATATAAGTTTCATGTGGAGCATTCAATGTATCTTTTGGCACAACATCACATGTGCAACTATAAGTATTATATTAGGCTTAGTGTGTATAGCAGCCGATGCTAGCCGAGGTAACCATCGTCACTATCGAGAATTATATAATTTTCATGTGGAGCATTCAATGTATCTTTTGGCACAACATCACATGTGCAACTATAAGTATTATAGTAGGCTTAGTGTGTCTAGCAGCCGATACTAGCCGAAATGCTAGCCGAGGTAACCATCGTCACTATCGAGAATTATATAAGTTTCATGTGGAGCATTCAATGCATCTTTTGGCACAACATCACATGTGCAACTATAAGTATTATATTAGGCTTAGTGTGTATAGCAGCCGATGCTAGCCGAAATGCTAGCCGAGGTAACCATCGTCACTATCGAGAATTATATAAGTTTCATGTGGAGCATTCAATGCATCTTTTGGCACAACATCACATGTGCAACTATAAGTATTATATTAGGCTTAGTGTGTATAGCAGGCGATGCTAGCTGAGGTAACCATCGTCACTATCGAGAATTATATAATTTTGATGTGGAGCATTCAATGCATCTTTTGGCACAACATCACATTTGCAACTATAAGTATTATATTAGGCTGAGTGTGTATAGCAGCCGATGCTAGCCGAAATGCTAGCCGAGGTAACCATCGTCACTATCGAGAATTATATAAGTTTCATGTGGAGTATTCAATGCATCTTTTGGCACAACATCACATGTGCAACTATTAGTATTATATTAGGCTTAGTGTGTATAGCAGCCGATGCTAGCCGAGGTAACCATCGTCACTATCGAGAATTATATAATTTTCATGTGGAGCATTCAATGCATCTTTTGGCACAACATCACATGTGCAACTATAAGTATTATAGTAGGCTTAGTGTGTATAGCAGCCGATGCTAGCCGAATTGCTAGCCGAGGTAACCATCGTCACTATCGAGAATTATATAAGTTTCATGTGGAGCATTCAATGCATCTTTTGGCACAACATCACATGTGCAACTATAAGTATTATATTAGGCTTAGTGTGTATAGCAGCCGATGCTAGTCGAGGTAACCATCGTCACTATCGAGAATTATATAATTTTCATGTGGAGGATTCAATGTATCTTTTGGCACAACATCACATGTGCAACTATAAGTATTATAGTAGGCTTAGTGTGTATAGCAGCCGATGCTAGCCGAAATGCTAGCCGAGGTAACCATCGTCACTATCGAGAATTATATAAGTTTCATGTGGAGCATTCAATGCATCTTTTGGCACAGCATCACATGTGCAGCTATAAGTATTATAGTAGGCTTAGTGTGTATAGCAGCCGATGCTAGACGAAATGCTAGCCGAGGTAACCATCGTCACTATCGAGAATTATATAAGTTTCATACGGAGCATTCAATGTGTCTTTGGCACAACATCACATGTGCAACTATAAGTATTATATTAGGCTTAGTGTGTATAGCAGCCGATGCTAGCCGAAATGCTAGCCGAGGTAACCATCGTCACTATCGAGAATTATATAAGTTTCATGTGGAGCATTCAATGCATCTTTGGGCACAACATCACATGTGCAACTATAAGTATTATATTAGGCTTAGTGTGTATAGCAGCCGATGCTAGCCGAGGTAACCATCGTCACTATCGAGAATTATATAATTTTCATGTGGAGCATTCAATGCATCTTTTGGCACAACATCACATGTGCAACTATAAGTATTATAGTAGGCTTAGTGTGTATAGCAGCCGATGCTAGCCGAAATGCTAGCCGAGGTAACCATCGTCACTATCGAGAATTATATAAGTTTCATGTGGAGCATTCAATGCATCTTTTGGCACAGCATCATATGTGCAGCTATATGTATTATAGTAGGCTTAGTGTGTATAGCAGCCGATGCTAGCCGAAATGCTAGCCGAGGTAACCATCGTCACTATCGAGAATTATATAAGTTTCATAAGGAGCATTCAATGCGTCTTTGGCACAACATCACATGTGCAACTATAAGTATTATATTAGGCTTAGTGTGTATAGCAGCCGATGCTAGCCGAAATGCTAGCCGAGGTAACCATCGTCACTATCGAGACTTATATAAGTTTCATGTGGAGCATTCAATGCATCTTTTGGCACAGCATCACATGTGCAACTATATGTATTATAGTAGGCTTAGTGTGTATAGCAGCCGATGCTAGCCGAAATGCTAGCCGAGGTAACCATCGTCACTATCGAGAATTATATAAGTTTCATGCGGAGCATTCAAAGCGTCTTTGGCACAACATCACATGTGCAACTATAAGTATTATATTAGGCTTAGTGTGTATAGCAGCCGATGCTAGCCGAGGTAACCATCGTCACTATCGAGAATTATATAAGTTTCATGTGGAGCATTCAATGCATCTTTTGGCACAGCATCACATGTGCAGCTATATGTATTATAGTAGGCTTAGTGTGTATAGCAGCCGATGCTAGCCGAAATGCTAGCCGAGGTAACCATCGTCACTATCGAGAATTATATAAGTTTCATGCGGAGCATTCAATGCGTCTTTGGCACAACATCACATGTGCAACTATTAGTATTATATTAGGCTTAGTGTGTTTAGCAGCCGATGCTAGCCGAGGTAACCATCGTCACTATCGAGAATTATATAAGTTTCATGTGGAGCATTCAATGCATCTTTTGGCACAACATCACATGTGCAACTATAAGTATTATAGTAGGCTTAGTGTGTATAGCAGCCGATGCTAGCCGAAATGCTAGCCGAGGTAACCATCGTCACTATCGAGAATTATATAATTTTCATGTGGAGCATTCAATGCATCTTTTGGCACAACATCACATGTGCAACTAAAAGTATTATAGTAGGCTTAGTGTGTATAGCAGCCGATGCTAGCCGAAATGCTAGCCGAGGTAACCATCGTCACTATCGAGAATTATATAAGTTTCATGTGGAGCATTCAATGCATCTTTTGGCACAACATCACATGTGCAACTATAAGTATTATATTAGGCTTAGTGTGTATAGCAGCCGATGCTAGCCGAGGTAACCATCGTCACTATCGAGAATTATATAATTTTCATGTGGAGTATTCAATGCATCTTTTGGCACAGCATCACATGTGCAACTATAAGTATTATATTAGGCTTAGTGTGTATAGCAGCCGATGCTAGCCGAGGTAACCATCGACACTATCGAGAATTATATAATTTTCATGTGGATCATTCAATGCATCTTTTGGCACATCATCACATGTGCAACTATAAGTATTATAGTAGGCTTAGTGTGTATAGCAGCCGATGCTAGCCGAAATGCTAGCCGAGGTAACCATCGTCACTATCGAGAATTATATAAGTTTCATGAGGAGCATTCAATGCATCTTTTGGCACAGCATCACATGTGCAGCTATATGTATTATATTAGGCTTAGTGTGTATAGCAGCCGATGCTAGCCGAAATGCTAGCCGAGGTAACCATCGTCACTATCGAGAATTATATAATTTTCATAAGTAGCATTCAATGTGTCTTTGGCACATCATCACATGTGCATCTATAAGTATTATATTAGGCTTAGTGTGTATAGCAGCCGATGCTAGCCGAAATGCTAGCCGAGGTAACCATCGTCACTATCGAGAATTATATAAGTTTCATGTGGAGCATTCAATGCATCTTTTGGCACAACATCACATGTGCAACTATAAGTATTATATTAGGCTTAGTGTGTATAGCAGCCGATGCTAGCCGAGGTAACCATCGTCACTATCGAGAATTATATAATTTTCATGTGGAGCATTCAATGCATCTTTTGGCACAACATCACATGTGCAACTATAAGTATTATAGTAGGCTTAGTGTGTATAGCAGCCGATACTAGCCGAAATGCTAGCCGAGGTAACCATTGTCACTATCGAGAATTATATAAGTTTCATGTGGAGCATTCAATGCATCTTTTGGCACAGCATCACATGTGCAGCTATATGTATTATAGTAGGCTTAGTGTGTATAGCAGCCGATGCTAGCCGAAATGCTAGCCGAGGTAACCATCGTCACTATCGAGAATTATATAAGTTTCATGCGGAGCATTCAATGCGTCTTTGGCACAACATCACATGTGCAACTATAAGTATTATATTAGGCTTGGTGTGTATAGCAGCCGATGCTAGCCGAAATGCTAGCCGAGGTAACCATCGTCACTATCGAGAATTATATAAGTTTCATGTGGAGCATTCAATGCATCTTTTGGCACAGTATCACATGTGCAACTATATGTATTATAGTAGGCTTAGTGTGTATAGCAGCCAATGCTAGCCGAAATGCTAGCCGAGGTAACCATCGTCACTATCGAGAATTATATAAGTTTCATGTGGAGCATTCAATGCGTCTTTGGCACAACATCACATGTGCAACTATAAGTATTATATTAGGCTTAGTGTGTATAGCAGCCGATGCTAGCCGAAATGCTAGCCGAGGTAACCATCGTCACTATCGAGAATTATATAAGTTTCATGTGGAGCATTCAATGCATCTTTTGGCACAGCATCACATGTGCAACTATATGTATTATAGTAGGCTTAGTGTGTATAGCAGCCGATGCTAGCCGAAATGCTAGCCGAGGTAACCATCGTCACTATCGAGAATTATATAAGTTTCATGAGGAGCATTCAATGCGTCTTTGGCACAACATCACATGTGCAACTATAAGTATTATATTAGGCTTAGTGTGTATAGCAGCCGATGCTAGCCGATATGCTAGCCGAGGTAACCATCGTCACTATCGAGAATTATATAAGTTTCATGTGGAGCATTCAATGCATCTTTTGGCACAACATCACATGTGCAACTATAAGTATTATAGTAGGCTTAGTGTGTATAGCAGCCGATGCTAGCCGAAATGCTAGCCGAGGTAACCATCGTCACTATCGAGAATTATATAAGTTTCATGTGGAGCATTCAATGCATCTTTTGGCACAGTATCACATGTGCAACTATATGTATTATAGTAGGCTTAGTGTGTATAGCAGCCGATTATCGTCACTATCGTCACTCGTCACTATCGAGAATTATATAAGTTTCATGCGGAGCATTCAATGCGTCTTTGGCACAACATCACATGTGCAACTATAAGTATTATATTAGGCTTAGTGTGTATAGCAGCCGATGCTAGCCGAAATGCTAGCCGAGGTAACCATCGTCACTATCGAGAATTATATAAGTTTCATGTGGAGCATTCAATGCATCTTTTGGCACAACATCACATGTGCAACGTACATTTTGAGTCGGTAGTTAAAGATTATGGATGATTGACGCCCCCAAATAGGGTGGAAAGGGGTTATAAGACAGAATTTAAAAGAGATTGGAACTTTGTTGGAAGGGGCAAGGAGTGAAGTGTCACATAGATTGGGACAGAGAAGAAGCTTGCGCAGGTGTGTTGGTCTAAGACGGCTTGGTGCAGTGGTGAGTTGGTAGTAGCTGCCGTAGTATTGTCTGTGCTTTCAGTACTCTTGAACCAAATATAAAACTCTGATTTAAAAAGAGGATACATTGAGATAGATTTTCAAAATATGTCAGCAAAACAATTATCGATCTTTTAGCGGTCTCTCTGTCAGTCACATCTCGATGTGACTGATCAATCATCATGGCTGTATCTAGCGAATAGCAAGCTCTGATTCTGCAGTGTCAAGCTTGATAATAATTTATACAGATAGGGTCAATATCATTGATTGAGAATAGCATTGTTCATACGTTCCTTAAATGTATCCTAAAATACCACTCTGATTATACTAGTCTGATTGACCTTACACTTACAAGAAGGTATGATACTTCAAACGACGACGTAGAAAAGAGCAACGATGATGATTGTGGTCCTGAGGATTAAGACGATATAAAAAAACAAGGACAAAAAATTTCACAGCAACATCAGTGACGGTAACATCAAGTTTAGGTAATGACAATAGAAAGGACGACGGTAACATCAGTGACGAAGTTGGCGACTAAAGTAGTACTGATGAAAAACAATTGTGAAATCTAGCCTCAAAGTCATTTCTGTCTACATTGTCATTGTTAATCAACAAATTCAACATAGTTAATTTTAATCTTATCACTATCATCTTAATATCTCATTTTGACCGGTTTCCTAGTAACAAACACGGGTGACAGAATGCATTGGACTTATATAGATTGGGATATATATTTGCACATTAGGGGGGGGGTAAAATATTCGGACAGCGTGAGGCTATAAAAAAATCTTATTTCATAATATATAGAATAACTGTTGCTAACACATTTTGCATGCAGAACTGCTATACTTTACCCCACCCCACCCCCTATCATGCAACTATATAGCCCAAATTATATCAGTCCAATGCATTCTTTCACCCGTCTTTGTGGCTAAGAAACAGCTTTTCTGAGATCTTACAAAGCGTACTTCTTGAGTGTGTTTCGTTTAATTAACAAGTGCCCTCAGTGTTTTAGTTTTAAAATGTTGAGTTGAATTGGTAAAGTCTGTGCCGTATTTTCGTAAGACTATTACATTGTTCCTTAGGTTTACGCCTGAAAAGGAAGCCAAATAACCCGAGTTTTCATTCACTAACTATTTGTGAAATCTTAAACCAGTAAAAAGAAGGGAAAGTTAAATACCAACTGATTGGTTCGCTCGTTTGAATTTTTAAGCCAGAAAGAAGAACGATAAGTTTGAAGTCGCACAATTTGTCTTGCAAATAAACTCTCTGTTTCTCGGATGTTCAATGTTTACATTTTTTTTTACCTAAAAGAGGAGAAGACCCAGAGAAAGCAAGTTTCTCCCCTAGCTGTGGCATACAGGTAAATCCCACGATTGCATTGAATGAGAACTGCAGATGATTGGCCCAATATGAATAAAGACTTATTGCCTAAATAGAGAAGCCTTTCTGAAAAAATAAGTCAATTTATAACACCTGACCTATTTTTATATTTATTAAAGTCCCTTTGAATAAGACAATTTGCTTTCAAACGAACGGTTTGGAATAAAATTGAAATAGAATTTGATTCGTCAGATGGACCAAATTGACACTTATTTAGAAATTGAACTTGTACACCCGTTGGAGATAAGATGAAAAGAGGGTAATAAGACTGAGGGATCCTATATCCCTTCAGAATCCGTAATAGCCGAAGGCCGGCTGAGAGGAGCTATAAAGAGGGAAGAAACAAAGGCAATTTACTTTATGAGTTTCGTATCACCAACATTTGATATTAATGAAGTACCAACTCTACTGTAAATATTTTAAATAAATTAATTGTATAGAAAATTGGTGTTTGCTTGAAGTAAATATATCAATATATAACTCATAGGGTCATATTGTAACTTTCTAGGAATTTTAGAATAAAGACGTCATAAACCCAGCGCTTAAGCTCTCCCTCCGCTAGTGAAAATTATTTGTTAGACTTCAACGATTCATTCAACTGCAGTACAGGGTTGCCACCTCTAATGATTTATCACCATTTCTAGTGATTTGTTATTTCCGAAAAAAATCCCTAAATCAGCGCATAAATCACCAGATTATGGAAGCGAATTACTAAATCAACCAAAAAATCACTAACATCTAGTGATTACTTTTTTCACCGGGTGGCAACCCTGCTGCAGTAATTCAAAATGCGACGTATAATGCTAATGCAAGGAAGAGTGGAAAAACTGAAAAATATGTTATGCTTTAGTTGTCTGTTGCTAAAATCAGTTTACTATAATTTTTATTTGTTATAGGTATCTATGATAAAGCAACCCCATTTTAATTGGGATTTATGCTGTCCTACAAAGAAGATATATAATTAATATGAGTAAGATATATTAAATTGCAGTTTCGGTAAAATTCAAGAGGATGGACTTTATGCTATCTTGAAAAGAAGATATATTATTAAGATGATTAAGATTAGACCCCGGCGCCGCGCCGATGAGGGAAGACAGGCGGTGGCGGGGCCAAAAACAGCACGCCACGCCGCGGTAAGATGTCGGTGGCGCGCCGCCGGCGTGATCAATGTTGACCGCAAACATTAATGTTTTCATCAGTCTTTCTCAAATCACAGCTTAAATTTACAACAGATTCGAGCCTATTCATGAGTTCAAAAATTCACAGGTTGCTGGGTTGAATCTGGTCTTCTTCGTTATCCATCGACAGAAGTAGAAATGTGGTAGAAACAAAATGATTGTGGTGTTTCAGAACCATTGTATAATATGAGTAGTTGAAGTGTCTATTAGCCATGCATTCTACATAAATAATTGTCAAAATTAGCAGTTTTTTTCTTCAAGCATTACTGCATGCAAAACTTCAAATACTTTATAACAGGATTTAACAGTTACCTGGATAAAAACTTTGAATACAAGTTTGAACATAAAAGCGTAATTTGTTCATAATGCCCTTTGCCTATAACTACTATGTCACTATTAAAACAGTTGAAATGGGTGACTTTGATATTGATTGTTGTTTTTTTGCTCTTTTGGATTCCTAAAAAGACTTCTAGCATCAAAATTTGGTTGTTCATTATAATTTAAAAAAATTGTACGGTGAAGTTTTTTGGTTTCTTTTTGTAATATATGCCACGTAGGCTAAAGTGCAAGTACTTATTATTTACTAGTTTTTGCTACTCTTTCGGAGATCATTCGTTTTTTTTTTCTTTTGGGGATTCATTCCAAATTATACATTGATAAACACCTAATATCAGTCAAATTATAAACTAATAAGTAGAACAACAGGGAAATTTTTTATACAAGACAAGACAGTTGCGTTCCACTGTCTTGTATAAAAATTTCCCTGTTGTTCTACTTATTTGTTTATGATGGAAAGGCAGTGTGGTCTTCGTCGCTATTTGCATCAGTCAAATTATAAACTGCATCTAAAAGGAGTAAATTCAACAAATTGAAAAATACATGATGAACACTTCACATGAGAACCCTTCAATTACAATCAAACAAAAAACACTTAATGGTTTATTCGGTATGAAGAAAAATTAAATGCCAGCTATTTTCTGGTAAAAAATAAAATCTCGTCCGTTTTAAATGGAATTAAATGAAATAATAAGCAGACTGAATTAGCTCCAGGAAGATATTAATATTTTCATCCTAGTTCGTCATTTTTAACCCAAACAAAATGTTAGGACACTTACTATCAGTTATTCAGTTTAAGCTTTGATTTCCAAATGCTCACAAAAATTACCAAATTTAAGAAAGTCGCAACAATAAGTCACTTGTGGTCAAAATACTCAAAGACTCCTCTTAGTTTACGAGCTTTGCTCTCTGTTGGGGGTATATGTTTTTTTTTGTTATGTTGATTTATTCAAATAAAAAAATTATAGATTCCCACCCAGGCTCAAAGCTTCTGCTGTGGTCATTTCCATGGAAATCTCCAAAGAGTTTCTTTTTAAAATAGCTTTGAAGCATAGTTAGGGGTATTTAGCCATTTTTTGCTTTTCTTCAAAGCTTTGAAAAAAGTGTTATAATATTCCAAATGTTACATTTGTTATATTTGTGCATATTTTTGGTAATCCTTTGTGGGGTGATCGAATTTTTTAAACCACTGTAGATACGTAAGAACATTGCAACATCTAGTACCCTGAGGTCATAAGACTGTCAAAGACTCCTCCTTGAACCTCCCAAATTGAAAGCTTTTATTATTACCTGGCCTTTTAATATAACTTGAGCACTGAACCAAGGGCGCCATTGTCACTCGAGCCCAACGTTAGGTGGGGATGTCGATATTGCTTTTGAATTGGTCACACCAATTCGTTTTAGTGTGAATCTGCCTGGTACTTATGAATGTATGTTTTCAAATTAAACCCGTTTCATCAATAAGAAAAAAAAACGGGTTGGACGCATATGTCCATTTCCCCTTGGACGATAAAACTATACAAGTGCTGTATCAAGTATAACTCACGAAAATCTTGTTAATTTTTGTCAACTTTTCAACTTTTTGGCATCCCTGCTTTCAATAAAAAAAATTAAGGTACTATCACTTAAATATAATAACTCCCTATGCCCCCCCCTATGGATACTATCTTGATAGGATACCGTCTCTGCTTTAAATAAAAAAAATAATTAACTTATTGGCACCCCTGATTTAAAAAAAAATTGAGGTATTATCATTTAAATATGATAGCTCACTACCCCCCCTCTGGATACCACCTTAATAAAATGCCGTCTCTGCTTAAAAAAAAAATTGGGATCCCTGCTCTCGATAAAAAAAAATTCGTGATATTATCCTTTAAATGTAGTACCCCCTACCCCCCCCTCTGGATACCACCTTGATAGGATACCGTCTAAGCTTTCATTAGAAAAATAAGTTACTTAATAATTAACTAGGTTACTATATGGTTCAAACAAACGCGCAAAATAACGTTAAACCGCTTAGTGTTCCTGGAAAAAAAAATTGAGGGTATGAATAAAGGGGTACAAAGACAACAACAAAAATGTCGAAATTATTCAGATATACCTCAAATTATTGGAAAGCTAAGTAAAAGACTTTCCATGGCATTCATATCCAAAGATACCAGTTAAAAGGGAGCACACACAAAAGCGAAATAAGGCCAGTAGCATTTGAGAAATTGGAAAATACACAAGACAATGACCAAATCTTATTAGCGAACCCTGGATCTGTCAAAATATTTTAATGGTTTCCCAGGGAATTTGATATCATTTTCTTCTGTCTCCACTTTAAATGAAAAATAATAATTATCCTTTTGGCATCCCTGCTTTCAATAATAAAAAAAATAATGTATTATCACTTAAAAACATGAGGAGATAAACCAACATGAGGAGATTCTCCCTCCTTTATACAGACAAGACGTTTTTCTTTATATTATAAAGGATTCATTCGGCTTATTATGGTCAGAAAAATAGCATTGACTTGTGCTCCCATACACTTTTTCCAGCCTCAGCATATAGAGGATGATCAAAATTCCCCTATAGGCAATAATTTATAATTTATTTATGAGTCATATTTTTGGGGTAGCTTCCGAACAACTGAGTATTAAACATTCAGGCGTTCAACAATTGAGTATTAAACATTAAGAAAATCTTATCTAAAAACAGCAAAAAAAAAATCTGCAAACTTACAATTCAACTGTATAAACAATCTGTCGGCTGTCAATCTGCCAACTGAAGGCTGAAGCTGCATAGTAGTGAATTCGTTCTATAATTAAATTCAACTTGAAAATAAAATTCTTGACTATTAACGATGTTAGAAATAGCGATTGGGAAAGTACATTCGAAATGATTTAAACTCATTTCATAAAAACGATACTGTTTTTTGTCAACATAGGAAGAACTGTGTATATTGCAATATTTGCAATTGCATATTGCATCTGTCTGGTTTTTATGCAAAGGAACAAAAGAGACGAAAATTAATGAAAGAGAGTAGTGAAGAATTTTGGCTTGCAAAGTAATATTTGGCAGGGAAAGTCACTGGTGATAAATCGCTAGGGGTGGCACCGTGATTGCGTGATTTTCGGGGATTCGGGGAACCAAATTTTTTTTTCGGGGTGACGCATAGATTTTCGGGGAAACACCCGAAAATTCGGGGATAGTACAAGCCCCGCTTGATCTCTAATCAGGAAAATCGAAATACTAAACCACACGAGAAGAAAAAGCTCCGACTTTGCGGTTGACGAAAAAAAGAATTGCCACAAAATTTGTTTAACGTCGACTAACCACCGTTACCCATGCCGATAGCGGCGCGCCTTTGGTATGCTGGTGGCGTTACAACAAGTCGGCGGCGTTTGACTGGACTGCTCGTCGGCGGCGTTCGGTCGATCCGCCGGCGCGATGCCGGGGTCTAATTAAGATATATTAAGATGTAGTTTTGGTAAAATTCAAGATGATGGGCTTTATCCTACCTTAAAAGAAGATATATTGTTAAGATGATAAAGATATATTAAGATGCAGTTTCGGTAAAATTTAAGATGATGGGCTTTATGCTATCTTAAAAAGTAGTTGCGTTAAGACTATAAAACTTTTAGAATGTAATTAAGAATGTAATTGATTTAAATAATTTGAATTTGAATGTTCTATTTGTACTCTGGATCTTGAAAACACAATTCCGATACTTTGAGTGGGATTTTAAGCAATTTTAAGATTTAGTTTTCAGATTTATGACACATTTCCTCAAAATTTGTAAAACTAGGATTTAGCAAAGGTATGAGATCCAATGCAGTTTCCATGGGTTTCAACTGTGTTGTAGATCACTTCCTGAAAAATTCAAATTTACAACACTCTGGTCTTAGTTCATCAAAAATCAGTTTACTTTGATAAGGGAGGGGTAAAGATAGATATTTGTAAAGATCTTCCCCGGAAACAAATTAATCTCTGATCTATTGCTGGATATCTAATTTACCTACTCAACTACTTTCGAAGACATCAAAAAGCGTGCCATCAAAAATTTTCGCACAGTTTCCAAGTCTTTCCAAGAATAAGGAAAAAGCATGTAATACATTTTGGGAAAAAGGGAGAAACTTTGGATATTCGTGGAACCGAAAAGGCAGGAGAAAAATTTTTTTTAGTTTGTTTAAGGGGGTTGAGTAGAAAAAAAAATTCAGAAAAATAGTCAAATGATTTCTTTTGATATACAGCAGCCGAATCATAGATAAGAATCTGTACACATATAGATTTTTAGCTGCAAATCCTGTTGAAAGACTGACATAAAACCAAAACCCACACGTATACTCTTTTGCAACATTGAGCGAAAAATTGTTGTCCCCCCAGCCTAAAGTGCAAATTTGGTTTGTAAACCCCCCCCCCTCCATTCCAGCCTGAAAAT
Source organism: Artemia sp. Qi Xiang Cuo (assembly GCF_049724085.1). Classification (NCBI taxonomy): domain Eukaryota; kingdom Metazoa; phylum Arthropoda; class Branchiopoda; order Anostraca; family Artemiidae; genus Artemia; species Artemia sp. Qi Xiang Cuo. Next base: position 51,384,029 of record NC_142803.1, read on the forward strand.
TTTTTCTGAAAGTTTCAGCTTGAAACCCAAGCCATGAGACAGAACAGCGTAGATTTGCAGAAGTTGGGAATACTAATTTCCGAAGAGAATTGTTCATTCATACCGTTTAACTGAATTCTTTATCCATCTGCACGCATAAAATAGTCTAAAAATACATTTTCAATATTTTACTTTTTGCTAACCGAAAAAACATGTTACGTCGAGCCCGAGCCCGTAACTCTGAGCAAAGTCTAATCCTCAAAGACCTAGTGGAGTGGGTTTTCTGGTACACCATTTGTGCATAAAAATAAAAATAAACAAATTTCCTGTTTAAGAGTTTTCTTTAAAGTAAAGGGCTTGACACACACAACTTTTTCCGGTAGCGATTTGCCAAATCGTCACCGAATTGCAAAAAAAACACGGCCGCGATTCGAGCGGCCGTTTTAAAAAAAAAGCCTTCAGCGCCAATTTACAAAAACAGCACTGAATTTCATCGTGATCATAAAAAAAAGGAAAAGACAGAAGAAAACCAAGTGAAAGACATCCAACATAAACCAATATATATAATTGCCGTCTTTTTGTTATTCCCCGTGTTTCTAGTCTCAGGTGGCTTGGGATTTTCGGTATGTGATTCAGTTTCAGCTCTCCGGCGAAAAACTGTATCTGATATTAAAGGTGAATTAAAATGGGTTATGCTAAGATTGGTGCTAATCGTGGTCGTTATAATAGGCACGGTCCCACGAAATTTTACTCGACTTTTTGTGATCATGCTATATACTTTTTGTGTCTGGACTTTACCCTCTGCTTCGAGAAAGCGATCTGAATCTAATCCGCATTTATTGTTTCCGGTACTGCAAGTTTCTTCTTTATTTGCCACGTTCCTACCCTAATAGAAAAATAATCACTCGGTTTGGTGCTACTGATATTATGCGCATTCTGCACCATCATCAACATTTAATCACTCCTGATGCGTGTTTAAGGCTGGGCCCTCATCATCGCCTCATCCGATTGTTTAGTGTTGTTTGATGTTTCTGCTTAGTTATTTATTTGTCATTTTTGTAGTGAATTTTTCTTTCTTTCTTTTCTTAATTACTCCACTATTTTTTCCATTGTATGTGGGTTATAAATGAAATAACTAAATAATAATGTTTGAGATCTAATACTTATAAGTTGAGATCAAGCTATTGATAAACTGCAGATGACTGGTGTCCATAATATTCAGTTGTAAAAATCTCACGCAAGGAGCTTTGTTTTAGTACCGCAATCGTTTCCCACTGAGCTGCTGAAATCGGTGCCAAAAAAAGTTACGTGTGTCTGGCCCTTAACGCACAATTACCAAATATATAGGTAAATTCAATAGCTAAAAATACTATTGGTAATAACCGATACACGCGCGTTGAGTCCAACACCTTTGCACGCCATTAAAGACCCTATAGAGGTTTAAGTAAAACTAAGCATTTAACCCAAAATGTATTATCTATGGCGAAGCCTATTAAGTCTTGCGATCAACAAATGTTTCAAGGAAGAAAATAAATTCCTTAAGCTAGAAATATATTGACAAATTCTAAATAACGAAATTAATCAAAACTGTCACAGCCGATTAAAATAAATGTTTTGATGGATAAATGGAACAACATGATTTTCCTAAATCATCATTTTAACCTTTGTGCACTGTTTAATATTTTGCTCCTTGCATTCTTGTTAAATTATTTTGTAAGTTGTGCAAGTGTGACGATTTCTTTTTTCATATCAGGTATATCGTCCACTTTTGAACGAATTTTGACTTGTTAAGGCGATGAAATCTTAAAGAAGCGTCATATTTGATCTATGTTAAAGTTTTTTGGTTTGTGTGGCCAATCTATCTAAAACTGATTGGGCGGTCTTGCCATAAGTTGCAGAGTTTGCACAAGAGATCCGAATAAATGACAGAAAATTGAGAGCTGACACTTATTTTCCCGGGATTCTTAGAAAAACCATTCAACTTCTCCTGTCTTGCTCCGGAGATAAAGATATTCAGACTTAATGAAACTTCCATCGTTAGAAAGTGTTAGTTTTGTTTTTTCCATAAAAAAGAGTAGAACTTTCTTTTTAAACTTCAAAATTTACTAGCATACCTGCTAGGAAAACGTTGAAAATCAGCTCAAAGGAAGTATTGTATAAGTCATTTGACAGCTTTGGGAGCGCCCTGTGGTTCTAACCGCTTCAATTGACGACCTTGCCGAAAGAGGGGATGTAATATTTATGCTGAAGGTACATTAAATAGACAGGGAGTTGCTTATCAATTAATAAAAGATCAGGAACTTTCTTTATTTTAAACTGACCTCTCCTTAGCTTTACGAACTGTTGACATATTGAATTTTCCCTATACATTTTAAACAATATTCGTAAAAAATATCATTTGATCTGTCACCTGCCACTTTTGGGAGTTCCTTTGGGGCTGAAGAAGTTCACTAATGGGTAATTGTCTTTGAAAAGATCAGCCGACGCTGAGACTCGCAGAATAGTTTATAAGATATCGAATAGACTTAAACTCTCAGGTTGACAAAAACCAAAATAATATAATGACAAAAATAATAAAATCATAAAATAAAATAGTAACAATACAAATAATAATAAAATATACCAAGCTAAATACAATATGTGGTGCTGACAGTACCTATGTTAGTCGTAAAATTGAGTTTTAATGTATGGGTATCTAAGATTGGAAGTTGTACATCATCGAGTTCTGTCGCAGTTATACAAAATACGTTATATGACATGTTTTATGAAACTGATATTTATGGTCAATATTCTGAACTTGTTTTATTTTACTTTTCTGGGGATTATAACTGGACTAAAAGCTTAAGAAACTCATATCTCAGGGATGGGAAACATGAAATTAGGTAATATAGAATTTATTTACTCAGACAGGAAGGAAGAGATATATAGACAGGGAATAGGGCTTATAATGAATGAGGCAGCTTGTCCCAGTTAAAGATAGGAACAGGACCACAATTAGCGATAAGGGAAAGAGTCAAAGAGAGGTGGGCAGAATATTTTGAGAATTTGCTAAACCGGGATAGAGTTACAGGAAAGAAATAGAGGAAAATGAAAAATTTTTGTGACACCTTGGATGTGGAGGAAGGTTTATTTTGTGAGGAAGAATGAGTTAGAGTACTAAAAGGATTAAAAATTAATAAGGCACCGGGTGCTGATAGTGTGGTAAAGGAATTTCTTCAAAATAGTGGTTATGAGGTTAGAAATGAGTTATTGAAGATTATGAATACGATTTTTTGAAAAAGGAGAAGTACTTAGCGATTTTAGGAAAACGCTAATTAAACCCCTGAATAAGAAAGGATATAAGAGCGAGGAAGGTAATTATAGAGACATAAGCGTGGTTTCTGTAGGTAGCAAATTACTGAGTATGATTATACTTTTTATACTGAGAGATGCTGTAAACAAAGTTTTAAGAGAAGAACAATGTGGTTTTAGAACAGTTAGAGGATGCGTCGACCAAATTTTCACTTTTAGGTTAATAATTGAGAAGTGCCTGAGTTGTCAAACACCTTTGGTCATCAGTTTTATAGATTATGAGCAAGCGTTCGATTCTGTTGATAGAAGAGCTTTAGTAAAGGTTTATCCTTGTATGGTATACCAGACAAATACATTTAAGTGATTAGTGCTATGTATGAGAATAACACTGCTGCGGTTAAGATAGGAAATGAGGTTAGCAGCTGGTTTTGTATTAAATCAGGAGTTAAGCAGGGTTGTGGAGAAAAATGCAGGGTAGAGGAGAATGAAAAAGTTTGTAATACCTTGGATGTGAAGGAAGATTTATTTTGTGACGAAGAATTAGCGAGAGTACTAAAAGGATTAAAAATTAATAAGGCCCCATGTGCTGTTAGGGTGGTAAATGAGTTTCTTAAATATGGTGGCTCTGAGGTTAGAAACAAGTTACTGAAGATTATGAATATGATTCTTGAAAAAGCAGAAGTACCTAAAGATTTTAGGAAGACCTTAGTTAAGCCACTTTATAAGAAAAGTCATAAAAGTGAGTGTGGTAATTATCGAGGCATTAGTCTGGTCTATGTAGGTAGTAAATTACTTAGTAATATGATACTTTTTAGACTGAGAGATACCGTAGACAATGTTTTAAGAGAAGAACAGTGCGGTTTTAGGAAGGGTAGATAGTGTGTCGACCAATCTTTCACTCTTAGGTTTACAAGTGAGAAGTGCCTGAGTCACCGAACACCTTTAGTCCTAAGTTCCATAGATTACGAGCAAGCTTTGGCGAAGGTCCTATTCATGTATGGCATACCAGACAAATACATTAAAGTTATTAGTGCTATATACGAGTATAACACTGCTGCGCTTAAGGTAGGAAATGAGGTTAGTAGCTGATTTCGTACTAGATCGGGAGTTAAGCAGGGTTGTGTTCTATATGTATTTATATGGATCATTTTGATTGACTTTGTCTTAAGAAGCACAGGAATTGCAATGGAAGAACACGGAATCAAATGGGGAAGTACAACTTTCCTGGACTTAAATTACGGTGATGATTTAAGCATCCTAGATGAAAGCGTGAGCGAAATGAATGAAGCTTTAGAGGTTTTGTGACTTCAAGGTACTAGAATAGGTTTTATAATTAATGTTAAGAAGAGTTAGTCGCTAAGGCTAGGAATAAGTGAAGATGAAAAGGTAACGTTGGGTAACGAAAAGATTAATCAGGTGGACAGCATTACCTGCCTTTGTAATATTATTAGTAAAGACGGTGGATGCAGTGAAGATGTTAAAAGTAGAATAGCCAAAGCCTAGGGTGTTTTTCATTTTACAGTTGAAAAAAATGGAAGGATAGGAATATAAGTCTGCGAACCAAGATTAGAACATTGGAAGCTACCGTAATGACAGTTGTCAGATCTGGCCATGAAGCATGGGCGCTCCAAAAAACGGAGGAAGATTTGATACATGTTCTCTAGAGAAATTTCCAACGGATTGTTTTGGGTACCCGACTGACTGACCGTATTTCGAACAGTAAGCTGTACGAAAAGTGTGGTTCAATCCCGCTTTCTAGGGCTATAATGAGAAAACACTTGAGATGACTAGGTCACGTTCTGCGGATGAAAGATGACAGATTGCCAAAGATTGTCGTTTTCGGCCAACCGTCTAGGGATAAACGGAAATCAGATCATCCTCTGCTGGGGGTGGGAAGATGACATAAGGAAAGATTTAAAGCAAATGGGATCTTCCTGGGAGGGAGTAAAGAGGGACACTTTGTATAGATTGGAATGGAGGAGAAGCAAAAAGTAGAGAGAAGAGAGGATAAAAGAAGGAGGAGCTTGCGTAGCTGTGCAAGCCTCGGGTGGCTTTGTGCTGTGGTGAGTTATTAATAGTAGTAGTAATACAAGCATTATAGAATCAAGCGAACATTTTTTTTTCATCTCTCGTTGTCCATTCATGCTTTTTCTGAGAGGATTCAGCATCAAATGCGCAAATCTTATTCTATTATAGCTTATGCAAGTTTTGGCTCGGAAGTCTGTGTCTCATTTGAATTAGCTGAGGAGCTTTCTCCGAAATTTTGTTGACAGTATAGACAAAATAAACCCTATTGCTATGAAAAAAAAAATATTTGTGAAATCAAAAGGAAAAGTTTGGAGTGAGGTAATTATACAAATTAGTTCTAATGCTATCTTTATCAGAGTGATTTAACTTGATCTACTTGACTTAAGGTTCTTGCCAGGACGATGTAAAGAACAATGATACCATGCGTCTCCAGGTTGACCTATTGCTTGCCAGGCTCGCGACATCTTCTACTGGGATGTGGGCTTAAGCAGAGAGTTCATTGGCTTTGTCTGTCCACCTAATGGGGGGGGGGGCGTCCTCTGGGACGTTTCCCTCAGTGCATGATGGGGTCGAAGTCAAACACAATCCGTGCTTTAGTGTCATGTGGCAGACGTATTAACACGTATTTATACGTATTAACCTGTAAAATACGTATAATAAGTATACGTATTTTACGTATAAATACTTAAAATACACATAAATAATATAGTCTGTAAAATACGTCTGTATACAGACGAAATATTTGTCAGGATGGTCGTCTTTTCTTTTCTTTCTACTGGGCAGAGACCCATTATTTGTTGGTTTTTTTCTCTCGATTTTTCCTTCTTTGTTTGGCCATGGTAGGTGTTCGATTTTACATTTTTATAGGACTCAAGTCTATCATAACGCGCAGGCACAATGGAAGCTGTACCTGCGTTTTCAAGCAGTTCGCAGAAACAAATAAATAGCAATATACACATAAAAAAAAACAAAAAAAAAACAGATTTTCATGGTGATTTCAAATATATAAAATTCATTCAGTATAGCCTATTGTTACTCATAGAAATTATCAGGCCCAGGAATTTTGGGAGAAGGGGGAAAATAAAGCCAAAAGAGGAGTGGTCTTGATAAAACCTAATTTAAAAATTTTTTTACAAAAAATAAGTTTTTCAAAGAAAAGTAAAGAACGCCATTAAACCTAAAATGAGCAAAAAAAAAAAAAATAATCTACCAAGCGTGAAACTACCACAAATCAGTATCGATAAATAAATGAAACCCAAAACAAACAGAAATTACATTAATTAACTGAGTCAAGATCAAAACGAGCAGAAATTAACAGTAGTTGGGCGCAAAACCCCTATGCCTTCCCAAGGCCAGAACAAAATTTGCACTTTACTGAAAAAATATAAATGTTTTTACTTTTATAACTTCAATAAATAAAACAACATTAAAATTTTTATTACTAAATGTCAGTATATTTATATTGAAATGACAATGAACTTTATTTTTCATTTTTTCAGTAAAGTGAAAATTTTTTTTTGGCATTTTGAAGGCATAGGGATATTGAGCCCAACTTATGTTAATTTCTGCTCGTTTTGAGTTTTAATCGGTTATTTATTGTAATTTCTGTTCGTTTTGGGTTTCATTTATTTATCGATCCTGATTTGTGGTAGTTTTACGATTGGTAGATTATTTGATTTTATTTTTGCTCTTTTTTTTGTTTAATAGAGTTCTTTACTTTTCTTTGAAAAACTTATCATGTGGAAAAAGTTTTTTTTAAATTAATTTCTGTTCGTTTCATAGTGACATGGTGTTTCCAGGGAAAAAGAAGATGATACTTTAAATCTTTTCGTTTTTTAAGACTTTTTAGTTTTGCCTGTTATTTGAATGCCGGAGAAAATTTTTCAGTAATTTTTAACAACATACACCCTTTTAAAAATCTGGACACAAATAGTACTGTTTAATTTAGTTTCATACCTCCTCTAGTTGACCTGAAATGGAAAACTCGATACCATTCGCAAAAACATCTGTTTACTTTTTTTGATAGCTTGGATACACCTACGCAATTGTGATTTGGTTAAATATTAGGAGTAGAAATGGGAGGGTTGGCGTGGGAGGGTGGGAGTGGAAGGGAGATTAGATGCCCTCAAATCACTTTTGACTATTAAAATGGGCATTAGTCCTTTCTATTTTCAATCGAATGAGCCCTTTTTGAAGATCTCATGACAACTCCTTCGATACAAAGTGCGCTGGTGTAAACAACAACAACAAAAAAATAATACATTATACCCACATTAATCTTTACTATGAAAATATCAAGCCTTCCAATCATTTTTGACTATTAAAAAGGGAACTAGGAATCGAATGAGTCCTTTTGGAAACGACAACGCTTTCTATAAACACCTTATATGCCCCCAGGGCATAAATTACAACCCTTACCCTAAGGTCTGTTAGGGTGGTTGTCATCCTCTAAGACGGAATTTCCAGAACTTTCAACTACGTTAAACAACATGGCTATCTCAAAATTTTGATTGGATGTGTTTGGGGAAATGTTGGGCGTGAGAGGGATGTTAGTCGCCTTCCAATCGCTTTCGACCATTAAAAAGGGCACAAGCCACTCCAATTTCCAATTAAATGAGCGCTTTTCGAAGTTTCTACGACAACTTCTTCGATGCGAAGTGCCCTGCTCTAAAGGAAAAAATTAATAAATAATACATTGTGCCAACATCGTTCTTATATGCCCTCAGGACATAACTTAAAACCCTTGCCCTGAGAGTTGTGGAGGAGTGTCCTCCTCTTTACTTAGTCCCCGCTTCTTGTCTCGTTCTCGAATGTCCCCGTTCTTTACTTAGGCAGCACGATCGCGCTGCCTATGATTCATACTACAACTTTCTATATAAACCTTACATGCCCCCAGGGCATAACTTACAACCCTTGCACTGAGGGCTCTGAGGGGGTTATCATCCTAAAAGATCTAATTTCCAGAACGTTCAACTACGTTGAGGAAAACGGATATCTCAAAATTTTGATTGGATGTGTTTTGGAAAATGGTGTGCGTGAGAGGGGCGTTAGTCACTAATCAATCACTTCCAACTATTAAAAAAGGCACTAGCCCTTTCAATTTCCAATTGAATGAGCCCTTTTGAAGTTTCTACGACAACACTTTCAATAAAAACCTTATATGCCCCTAGGGCATAACTTACAACCCTTGCCTTGAGGGCTGTGGGGGAGGGGGTGTCATCCTCAAAGAGCTAATTTCCAAAACTTTCAACTACGTTGAAAAAAAGGGCTATCTTAAATTTTTGATTGGATGTGTTTGGGGAAATGGTGGGCGCGAGGGGGGGGGGGGGTTAGTTGCCCTCAAATCACTTTCAACTATTAAAAAGGGTACTATCCCTTTGAATTTCAAATCGAATGAGCCCTTTTTTAAGTTTCTACGACAAAGGTTTCAATAAAAACCTTATACGCCCCCAGGTCATAACTTATAATCCTTGCCCTGAGGGTTGTGGGGGAGTGTCCTCCTCAAAAATATATTTTCTATTTGGAAATCAACTACGCTGAACAAAATGGTCATCTCAAAATTTTGATTGGTTGTGTTTGGGGAAATAATGGGCGGGGGGGGGCTAGTTGCCCCCCAATCACTTTCGACTATTATAAAGGGCACTAGCCCTTCAAATTTCCAATCAAATGAGTCTTTTTTTAAGTTTCTACGACAACGCCTTCTATAAAAAAACCTTATTTGCCTCCAGGGCATAACTTAAAACCCTCGCCCTGAGGGTTGTGGGGGGAGTGTCCTCCTCAAAAAGATATTTTCTATCTGGAAATCAACTACGCTGAACAAAATGGCTATCCCAAAATTGTGATTGGATGGGTTGGGGGGAAGGAGGGGCGTGGGGGGGGGGGGGGGGCTAGTTGCCCTCCAATCACTTTTGACTATTAAAAAGGGCACCAGCAACTCCAATTTCCAATCGAATAAGCCCTTTTCGAAGTTTCTACGACAACTGCTTCGATACGAAGTACCAGGGTATGGAGAAAAAAACACATTTTTTTATATATATTGATTGGATGTGTTTGGAGAAAAGCCCTTCAAATTTTCAATCGAATGAGCCTGTTTTGAAGTTTCTACGACAACGCCTTCTATAAAAACCTTATATGCCCCCAGGGCATAACTTAAAACCCTTGCCCTGAGGGTTGTGGGGGAGTTTCCTCCTCAAAACATATTTTCCATATGAAAATCAACTACGCTGAACAAATTGGCTATCTCAAAATTTTGATTGGATGGGTTTGGGGGAATGATGGCGTGGGAAGGGGGGGGGGAGTTGGGGCTAGCTGCCCTCCAATCACTTTCGACTATTAAAAAGGGCACTAGCCACTCCAATTACCAATCGAATGAGCCCTTTTCAAAGTTTCTACGACAACTCCTTCAATACGAAGTGCCCGGCTGAAGAAAAAAAAAAACACATTGTGCCCACATTGTTCTTTACTTAGGCAGCGCTAGCGCGCTGCCTATGATTTTTCCGTCAAATTCAACAGTTCAGAAAATTCCAGAGCACATGTTTAAAGTCAACCTACAAAAGTCATATTTCCTATTTTTGCTGAGAAGTAACGTCACGAATGTGCTTTTTTTTTCTTCTTCTTTAGGAAAAAAAACAAGGCAAGTGAGGCAACTAAATAAGTGAAAATCATAATCTAATAGCAGAACTTTTTAAGAATCTTATAAAATTACATCCAATCAGATTAAAGAAAAATATTAAAGTGACATATGTCACTATATGAACCCACTTGTTATCCCCCACTCCCCTTTCACCTCACAGATGGGCTTCGCTTCTTATAAATAAAAATAAATTAAAATCTTATGGCATATTTGTAGGATTTTTGGGAACCAAGATTGTTCTAAACGCTTTTATTTTAATTTCGTCTGCTTAGATCAAGGTTTAGAATATCAAATCCTGGATTACCCCACTACTAATACTATACTATTGCATTATACTATGTCTGTTGGTTTGGAGGAAAAGGAAGAAGTGGTCTCTTGATGACACACTAGAAAGAAATAGATGCTCATGGCATTGAGCTTCGTCCATGAGTAGCTATAAAACCAATTAGGACTCCTCCACACTTTCACTTTTAGCTTGAAGAATATCAATATTTTCGGGTCGCAGGACAAATATCTTTTACCTTTTAGTACTTTCCAGATAAAAGAGTTGAATCTTATTTTATAAGATCCAGATAAGTTTGTATCTAAAAAAGGGTTAGAAACTCCTATTATAAGGAATTGAATCAGCAATTTTGTTTTACTTGAGACTGCAGAATGCCTTCAAAACAGATTTCTTGGTGAGCAAGAAACTATTGTCGATTTGCCCATTCCACACAAAAAACGGACATTTTGGAGATCGAGGTCTCGATTGGTGGAATAACAGTCTTAAGGATTTTACTCCTTAGGAACCTTGTGCAAAAATTTTGGACATCCCTATCTTAATTCATGTATAACACAATTAGAAGCTATATCCTCCGTTTTGCTATTCTCCATATTATTTTCTACTATCAAACAGTTCGTGAGAACGAACTGCAAGTAAAGAGTGACTCGGCTCTATAGTAATCAAAAATTTAAAGAACATAATTTTTATAACAATTGATACATCAAAAGAAATTGCTTTTGTTCTGATTCTAAATATATAAAGTTCAATAAGCTTACTATGACTCATCAAAAACTACAAGCCTTAGAAAACTAGCCTGATTTTCAAAAAAGAGGGGGGAAATACCCCCTTTTGGAAGGAAACACCCCCAAAATGAGAAGCGATTTTAATGAAGATCACACCGTCAGATTCAGCATGTTAGAGGACCTTACTCTACAGTTTTCAAGCCCTTATGTACAAAAATGTGGAATTTTGCATTTTTTTGCGTATTCATTTATTACGTTTTTTTTTTCTTTAGGGGCGATTTTATGAAACCAGTGATTTTAGAAGATCGCAAGAGGGATCATTTGATCGGAAATCAAAAGTTGGAGGGCATCTGGGGATGGCATGAACCCCACTACCCCTATGGAAAGGGCTGTAAGCTGTGCTATTTGCCCAGTGATTAAGTATAGTATTTGTTATTTGGAATTACATAACAAGTTTTTCAGGGAATAACTTTTTTCGGGGGGTATTTCCCACGGAAAGAATTGTCTCTGGAGAGGAAGTTATTCGGGGGGAATTTTCCAAGGGAAATTGTGTATGGGTAGGGGAATTGTCTATCATGATCTGAAAAACGGTTAAAATTAGACAAAGAAAACCAAGTTTTTTTCAACTAAAAGTAAGGGGTAACATTAAACTTAAACGAAAATAAATTATTCCATATATAAGGGCGGCAGGCCCTTCTTTATCCCTTGCTCTATACGCAAAATCGTTTGTCGCGGTTAACAGGTCAAAAATTCTGGGGGGGGGGGGCGCTCCTTGTATACAAGGAGGAAAAGAGAAATATTAAAACCATTTAAAATCACTCAACACAAAACTCCAGGTAGCACTTATCTATACTATTTTTTAGAAGAACGCATTCTTTTCAACCTGTGGATTGATTAGCGTTCATCAATAACAGAGAAGAAAAGTTTCGCTAAAAAAAAAGGCTCGTGTGCACAGTGAACCGTATATTAATCCGTCAGGGAGGGTGGGAGGCAGAATTCGAAGCGAAACACTTTAAGAAATGAGGTAAGTAAATATCTATGATTGTTTTAAGGCTGTTTTTAAGAATGTCTGGTGAGGGTTTTCTGATAATAAGGAACAAAGTATCACTTTGTCCGATGTAGGGCTCAAAATAAAATTTGCGGTGGAAGTAATTAATACAGGCTATTTGCAAAGAACTTAGACATATCCAGATGTTCACCTTCTACCTAGCTAAGTAATGAAAAAAAACTCTAAATTTACTTGTAAAGCAAACATTAAAAGAGAAAGAAAAAGTAATACAACCGGTATATCTATTCAGGTTTATATAAATTTTAATTTTATGATTTCGTTAAGTAATTTTAGATGGCATTGATTATTACTTTCTGAGGGACGGAATTTGTGTTTTCCACTTTTATGGGTTTCACATACTATGTTCGTTCAAAAGCTGTTGGGCACTTTCTTTTAAGAATTATAAAGCAACGCACCTGCCTGACCAATAAAAGGAATGGTTTAGCTTGAACATGGAAATATTGCCTGAATAGGTACCACATCAAAAAGAAAAAACAAAGTGCATAACACAAGGAGATATATATTCATCATACAACAGGCAATAATGATAGATTCTCAAGGCCGTATCCAGGGGGGGGGGAGTTAGAACCCCCCCCCCCCGTACGAAATGTTTGTCTGACTTGTGAAAACGTAACAAAAATGGACATGAACAAATTTTGTATGCATTTTTTGAGTTTGTATTTGCATAGCGGCCCCCCCCACAAAAAAAGGTTTTTTTTCGTAAAACCCCTCCAAAAAAAATCCTGGATACGCCTCTGTAGATTCTCAATGAAAATATAGAATAATAAATTAAAACCATTAAAAGAAAATTTTGCAAAAAGGTTCGCTTTCATGTTGGTCGTAGGGCTCTAGACTTCAATAAGGACTTTTTAACTGAGGTTCCCTACAATTCCACTAGGAAGGGTATGGTAAAGTCATACCGAGAGGAAACAAGTTCTAAGGAAAAATGAGCAACATCATTATTGAGAGTATAAACTTAACCTATTCAAACTCACAACCCCAATAATCATGGCACCTCCGGGTGTTTTCTTTTGCACAGCATCACCTGAGTTACGCCTCGACTATCATGAGAATTGTGCCTTTTCAGCGTTGCGTATTCTAACTCGCCAAAGCTCATGAATGGAAAGCTACGAACTGACTAGCTATTAAATAGAAAAGACAAACATAAGAACCAGATATCTACACAAAAAAAGGGAAGTGGTAGTTGGCCGTAACCGGCCAAAATCCTCACAAAGAAGGGATCAGAAGGTTTTAGAGTACACAAAAAGGCAGGAGAGAGGCAGCAGATTCTCATGATTTTCAGTCAGGGACGCGTTCATAGGGCCCCGGGGCGTTGAAAAAAATTTTAGAATTTCGTAATTCTAAATTTTTCCGTCATTCGGAACAATTCTTATTCCAATCTTCAACAATTTTTTATTATTATTAAGGTTTACCTTCATTATCTATTATTGTGGTCAATAATTTTTCATTTAATTATTTGTTTTATTGAAAATTAAACAATTGCATTATTTTTGGTTATTATTGTTTTTATAATATTAAATAATTTTGATTATTATATATTAATTTGTTTTTACTTTTTATAATTCGTATTACAACAATTTTTATTAATGTAAATTTCTTTTTTACTTTTATTATTTTTTTAGCCCCTCCCCCAGAATAAATTCCTACGTACATACCAAACTCATCATCTTTTTATTGAACATTTACCCAAGGCCACGTAGAGAACTTATGTTTATGAATTCTCAATAACAACCCTCTGTTCAAATATATAGTTTTGACTAAGCCAGTCTCATTGGTTTAGTTCTACCAAAAAATCGAGCTATCTTCCACAAAGAGATTAAATATCTTGAAAAAAAAAATTAAAATAGTTTATATTTTTTTTTTTTTTTAACGAGATACTATACACAAAAATCGAATCAATGGATAGTCAACGATACTAATAAATTACATAGTTATCTTCCTGCTGTCGCCACTTCCTTCTCTTCTCCCTCCTTGGGCTTCTCTTCTTTCTTTTTGTTCCAATCTAAAAATATAAACAAATTATCAATATAAATCTAAGACACATTAAAATAAACTATAATAGGGTTAATACTACTACTACTAACAACACACTGCAGCGGCAAGCCGCCTGAGGCCAACACAGCTACGCAAGCTCCTCCTCCATCCCAATCTATTCATAGCCTCCCTCTTTACACCCTTCCAAGAAGTTCCCATTTCCCTTATATTTTCCCCTACCCTTTTAGGACATCCCCTACCCTTATGACATCCTCCTACCCTTTTAGGAGACGACCAACTTTTCGTTTGGCCCTAGATGGGTGGCTAAAAATGAATAAAAATTAATAAATAAAATTAATAAAATAACATTAATAAAAACATTAATCATTAATTCCTAAATTTAAAGCAGGAATAATAGATAATGAAAGCACTAATGACGAAGTTGATATTTTGCTGAATTTTGTTTTGTAAAAGCTAATAATATGAATTAGCTCTTAACCATCACTAAACTAGTTAAATAGCTAAGTAATCTGAGACATGGGCGTACCCAGGATTTTGTTCAGAGGATGTTATTTTTTTGTGTGTGTGTGTGGGGGGGAGGGTGGGGAGAAGGGGTTGGGGGATTACAAAAAAAAACGCATCAAAAATGTGTTTATATGCAACCTGAATTTGATTTTTTTTTTTTTTTTTTTTTTTTTTTTTTTTTTTTTTTTTACGAGTCGAACGAAAATGCCAAGAGAGAGAGGGGGGAGGGGCAAACCCGGTGCCATCCTCCCTCCCCTGGATACAGCCATGGTCTGAGATTATGGTTTTAGTTCAGTATAATTAAATTGATTAAAATAGTGAAATATACTCAATCTTTACAAATCGACATACTCTATAACATAAACACATTCTACGGGAGGAGGGGGGTGTAAAAATTGGGAAAAAGTATATTTCCAGGACATTGTTTTTTCGTTTTATTCTTTTCTTGAGGAGGGAGTCCAATCTCAGGAAGGAGGAAGTCAGATTTGGTCGAATCGGTTAATAAAATGGTATTGCTTTACACTAAAAAGATGTTTTGTCAGATTTTCGAACTAATTCTCATTTTCAGAAAACAGACTTTTCACTGTGAAAAGAAAGTGGTCAACTAAGCAATTTGAAACTAAAATTAGAAAAAATAATAAAAATAGGCTCTGTCAGATTGGTCTCTGAAAGGAATATATTAGGGAGTTGTGTTTATGTTTCTAGCAGTTTTGCTAAATCTGATTCCAAAAGTACTCGCAATTAATTCTTGTACGATGATACCAAGGTTGTACGGCTTTTGCAAGAAATCGTAATCCAGTTCTCCTAGGTCAATGAACTTTTCAGAAACGGATCTATAGTCTAAAGTTTAGTCACATTCAGATTTCTTAGTACAGCATCTTCAGAGGTCTTTGTTAAGACTCTAAACAAAGACCTCTGAAGGTGTTTACATGCCTTTAACCCTTTCCTACTCACAAGACTTTTGAAGACAAGTCGATACGTATGTGTATGTCAGTTTAAAGAAGAAAAATTCAACAGGACTGAAGATGATTCCAGCTCATTAGAGAAGGAGCTTGACATTTGGGGGTGACAAAAGGGACCAACATGGGAAGGGATATTGATTGCCATTCATGGTCAAAACATTTCTTTGCTCGCGAATCAGAAACGGTGGCCAAGTCACCCTAAGAATCATCATGTGTATAAGAATCGGACCTTGAAGATGGGTCAGTTGTCTTTTCTTTTTGTTCAAACTTTCACTTATGTTTAATTAAAACAAAAAGAGAGAAAGAACTTCAAGACGAGACACAAATAAAAACAATCCATAAGACAGAAGTTTGCTCATTCATCTTTTGAAATCATTCATCTTTTCAATTTTGAACTCAATCTTTTCTTTTGAACTCACTCCATTCATCATTCATCTTTTGAACTCATTTATCCAACTCATTCATCTTTTCGACTTCCTTGAGAGATTGAACTGGCTTCTCAGGTCCAATTTCTTCTTTTCTTTGTCCTTTACTTCTCGTTCTTTTTCATCTTTTTCGTTTTCTCGCGTTGTCATGGCACCCTCTAGTAGAGAATTGACCAAAGCGATGTCCATGGGATCCTTTGAGGCCATCACTCTCTTTAAGTGATTGGTGGCCTCTTGCCACCTCGTTTAGTGGATATTTTCTTACTTTATCAAAAATGATATAACTTCCCATATGTTAACAACTTTTAACTGGTAATTTTCAACTTGATATTCTGTACAAGATTAGCATTCAAAGCATATTCTATTGATGCATATACCTATGTATAATCTATAATACATATGCATAGTCTATATACCTATGTACAAGCTGCGAAACCTGTTTTTAGGCTGTTTAAATATGCTAATTTCTCTTTTTGTTATTATATTATAGCCATTCGTGCATATACATAACCTATGTACCTATGCGCAACTTATAGCCCATTTTTACCCTATTTCAATGGGTTTATCTGTACTTTTCACTTTGTTTTTTTTTCCAATTATTTGTTTTTTCTCATTTTTTCTAAAATAAGCAAATACCTTTTAAGCCTTCTGGTAATTCGGTATCCTCTTCAAAGGAACCGGTGCCTTCAACAAACTGCTCATACGTAGATTTCTCAGGGAAAGGTCTAGCTCCAAGCAGCTCTATCATATCTTCTCTGTTTAGATTTTCTTTTAGAAGTAACCGCTCAGCAATCTAGAAAGAAAATGATATTAAAAAGAAATAAAGATTAATTAAAAAAATAAAAAAAAATAAAATAGTCTTAATTATATGATAACCTACCTGAATATTTAATTATTATATAATTTATCCCTCCCCCTCAAGTTAATTTATCTCTTGCCTTTTTCTTATAAAAGAGGTTTATTCATTTATACTTTAATTTATTCTAGGCCTATAATTGTATTTTTCCACTTCAAGTCAAATTCTTGCAGGGAACCAACACGAAGAAGAAAACAACTTTTGTCTCAAAATATCCTTTATTTCCTTTTTCCTTTCCTTTTCAATTTCATTTTTAAATATATTTTTTTTTATACATCTGATATAATTTCTCAGTAATAAGCTTTATAGCAAAACCCTGTTGAAATTGGACAAACCATTCCAAGCCAAAATTTAATTAAAAAGCCGAAATAAAAACTTGCATAAAAAAAATTATTTTTCTGGTGATTGAAATAATTTGCTACACATTGCTGAAGTTCTATATAGGCACGACTTAGTAAGCCGAAAACCCAGCGAAAATAAGTCAAAATAAAAAAATTTCATGAAAAAGTTTCATTTTTTTTGCTGTTTGGATTAACTTGCTACACATCACTAAATTCCTAAATACAAACGACGCAAAATTAATTTTAGTAGGTTCACAATTCAGCAGCCAAATTGTTTGAGAGCGCAAAATAGACAACAAAGAAAATACAAATAGAAGATTTATCAATGGTTTCCATATTAATCATCAGGTTGAAATATTATTGAGCTTTTTTGTTTATGTATACACCATTTATGAAAATGTAATATGTAATAGTTATACACTTTTGGCATAAACTTTGTTATTAATTGGCTTCTCAAAAAAAAAAAAAAAAAAAAAAAAAAAAAAAAAAAAAAAAAAAAAAAAAAAAAACGCTTTTTTGGCACTTTTTTTTGTTATAAGTTCCTATTTTAAAACAATAAACTTGTGAACGTATAAACTTAGTTCTAAAAAAATAGATACTAAAAAAAGCCCACATTTATCCACTTGCTTACTGAATAAACCATATCAATCATTTAATATGCTTTATTCATTTTTACAGAGGATTTGTTACGCAGAATTTATGGAGATTTATGGAGGATTTATTACAAATGATAAATTTATTGTAGCAGAGGATTTCCGTGCTATCCTCCAAAATTGAAAACACTATTTAATTAAAATCTAAGAATTCAATCAAAAACCTAGTTTTATAATTTCCTCAAAAGTCTTGAAAACAAGAGAATCCAAATTGAGCCCTGGCATTCTCGTCAAGGAATTGACTAGAGAGTCACTGAAAAAAACTTTAAAAACGTATCATAAAAAACAAAGAAAACAAAATTAAAAAAATAAATAAATATGGCGGATGGATAAAGTTGAATGTCAGCTACGGAATGGTGTTTTTTCGTTGATATATGAAAACTGTAGGAGAACCGAAAGATAACATACCAAACATTACGCAGGGGACATACCCCTCAAAATCAAATCAAATCTAGAGCATTAAGTAAAACATAGGTCAATCCAAAAGAATACAGCAGCAAAAGAGATTAGAAAAGCCATGGGTCCCCTTGAACTTCTTAACCAGTTAAACCGGGAAATTAAGGTTCCGTTCCCTTGGCGTTTAACTTCCCTGACCTACAGCTAGAAACCATAGAGTAATTAGGGAAATTCAAAATGAGATGTCTTAAATCCGTTGAAGCATACTTGACTAATACGATCAAAGACTTGGGGGTTAACAAGTAAAGCGGTCTCACCTTGAAACTTTAGGGGGGAAATTTGACTAGAATATGAACATATTAAGGTATTATAAAAGTTATGATTAAGGGGATTTCCCCGAGGAGTTCCTCCGTTTTCTAATTTAACTTTCTTCTACGCTTCCGGGTACCCGATACCCATGAGAGAAGCGATACTTAGACCTTAAACCGCTTCTTATTCTCTCTTACTTCCTTTGAGAAGGTGAACAGAATACATTCCAAAATTTATCATAATAGTAGATAGATAAAACATAGGGCGTACACAAAGTCTATTAACGGTTATAAATAAATGAAAATATAGGCGTATATAAACAACGAGCTACTTTTGATTTACTTTTTTTTTACTCATATAAAAATTTTTTTTAATGCCTTAGAATGTTTTCATATTTCACTTTTCTCGTTTAAACTAGTTTTTATTTTCATGGAGGGTTTATCTATTCATTTTTATTTTTCATAGAATTTTCCAAGAATGAAGCAGAAATATTCTCTCTTTTTTTGTTTGTTTTCTTCACTATCTTTATATAAAGCATTACTACCTGTTGTTTATTATACTTATAAATTTCCATTTTGCTTATTAAATAGAGACACTGGGGTTTAAAAATGATCCCTCAGCATAGTTTCACAGAAGAAACTCAAGATAAAATATCTATCTTCAAGAAATAAAAAAATCAGAAATTAAATTTTCAATCCGTTCGTGGTAACAAACCACGCTAAGGAGTGACTCGGCCCAATAGTAACCGATACTCTAAAAATCGGAATTTCGATGACAATAGATACATCAATAGAATTGACTTATAAAATGATTCCAAATATATAAAATTTATTAAACTTAATGTTACTCATCAAAAGCTACGAGCCTCAGAATTTTTGCTTGAATTTCGAAAAAAAGGAAACAGTCCCAAAAAGTCAAGGAACCATAATGAAAATCATTTCATCAAATTTGGCGTATAAGAGAACAATACTGTAGAGGTTTCAAGCTTCTATCTGCAAAACTGTTAAATTTTGTATTTTTTGCCAAAAGAAAGATATCGGAAACGCCTTATTTGCTTCTTTTTTTTTTAATTTTGTATTAATAGCAGATTTGATTTTACGGAAAATCAGAATCACAAGAAATTTGGGCACTACTGATCACTAATAATAAATGTTTTTTCAACCAAAATACTGCTTTCAAAAGAGTTCGGAAACTTATAACCACACTAATCTAGGGTTTGGCGTTTCTTGGCATGCTTTCACAATAATAAAAAGGAAAATTTGTTTAGTTGGCAAAATTACTGCAATAATAACTGTCTGATCTCTGTTTCTGATAAACTCAATTAGAAAGCTTGAAAAACTTCCAAGAAACGCCAAACGCTAGACGGCGGTGGTCATTTTTTTTAATAGACGCTAGCGCTAATTTCTCTTATAAGTTACCCTTACTATTTGCTACTTTCTTTAAAATACCGCTTAATTATATTGCTTTCTCCAAAATATTTCAAACTTCAGCTCAATTATCCAGGAGTCCTCATGGCATTGTATGTATTGCTGACCTCCAACAAAAAGCAAATATCTATCAGAAAAAAGTAGAGCAAAAAACTCGCAAGAGACTAACACAAACACAAAATCAACAACTAAATCACATGAGTAGACCACAAAAAGGTATTCAGAAGAAAAGAATTACCGATGTTTAGCCGTTTTGATTGTCCTCTTTTTTTATGAGCAGCATATATAGGACATAAAATAAAAACACAGAATATCGATAAATGCCAGCAATAACTTGAAATCTTTTTTTATGCATCAACTTTGTCAATAATTGCTGACCTCAAATCCATATCATAAATATCTGCAGTTATGTCAGTGTTTATTTCTGTCTGAAAAAGTCATGAAATTTGACATTTATTTGAGAGCGTTTGAACATCCCTAAACCGGCTTATCGGGATAGATCTAATTTCCCTGGATGTAATATATAAGAAATAACAACAGATACTAATCTGGACGCGTATTAGTTGAAACACTTATAGACAACTAGGCGAACAGCAGCATTGATCACGTGTGCTCCAATGCAAAAACAGCTTATTTACATTTTACAAGCAAACGTTGACTTCTCACAATGTGGTTTACATATTGGAAGGCCATGTGTCTGGCATAGTTCCGCTATGATTGGCATAGTCCCCAAAACATTTGGCAGAGTACCCAAAATGCATGACCCGCTTCACCCGCGCTTGACACACGCAATCTGGTGTGCATGATTTCTAAGAGAGAGCGACCCCTCGAAATATACCTATGGGTATCTCACTTTTCCTCTCTATTGTCCCTTTTTTGTTCTCTACATATAATGCATTCTGGGATTATCATGCGTAAGTTATCCAACATCTAATCCAGACTATTTCAAGTAGCAATCCTCTTAAGCTTTGACGTCACTTACGTCTCGTGAAACGTTAAGGATAAATAACCGAGCTTGTCGGCTAAGTAGTCTTGACATGTTCGAAGGCACTATTCTTGTTTATTGTACTTGTGAAAGGATAAAGCCAAAGGAACTGAATACAATAGTTTCTTTATTGATTACGTTATTTGTGCTTCTTGCCAAAGGCGTTAATAACCACAGTGTGAAAGATGAGCATATGTGAACGGAAGACTGGCTGTAATAAATGCTTGTTTTAAAGAATAAATTTTCCTACCTTCCCAGAAAACATAAACGAACATTCCAGTGATCAATCTTTGTTAGACCTTCAACGATCCTGAGCCACCAGAGTCACGTAGGAGCTACCAGTCTTCCTGCCCAAACATCTTCCCGTTGGGGTTAAATCGTCGCGTGATTGTTTGACAGAACCCGTTGATAGGTGCGACGCCAGGTATTCTTTGGTCGACTTCTTCTGTGGCTTTCCTGAGGTTATCATTCGAAAATCTGTCTCGGGATCCTATTGTCTTTCTGGTACCACCACCTTCATTGCAGACAACGAAAATGTCGTTGATTATGGTCTGGCCTGAGATAGAGGGGACTATTTGGTTTGTGACGTCATCTCTCCAGTCGATGCTCAAAATCCTCTGAAAGCAGTTGTTTTCTAAGGAAAGTATCCGTGTCTCTTGTTGATGATTTAATTTCCAGCATTTGCTGCTGTAGAGAATTGCAGAAAGGACATTGCTATTACACAGCCTCAATTTCAACTTCGTAGAATACTTTCCGATCGCCATACTGGCTTTAGTCGATTGAAAGCTCCATTGGCTTGCCCTATTTCCATCTGAACTTCCCGCTCACTTCACTCAAAAATTCAAACTAACCATAGCATGAGTGCTAGTGCACCTGATATGCAGCAGAGCGAGTCTCTTCTAAAGAATCCCTTTTCACTTCTCAAATTTTCCGCCAAAGAAGTCAACTTGACGAACATGGTCACCACGATACCATCTCTTTCAAACTATCAATCTCAAATTTACTTTCCTTCACACTTCCACCTACACATTTTCCACAAAACGAAAGATGTCCAGAGATCCGACAGTTTTATATGCTCGTACTCCATTTGAGTCCACAAAAAGAATATTATGGTGAGATTTACGATAAACTCTACAGTTTAATTTAGTGAATTATTTATTTTACTCCGTACTTTACAAAGTAGTCTATATTTTTCATACTCTATATGTTATATTACTTTCTTTCTATTATCTATTACTTTACACTTCACAGTAACATATGCATATATATATATATATATATATATATATATATATATATATATATATATATATATATATATATATATATATATATATATAATCAATCCAAATTGTATATATAATGTCATATCCAAATTGACATTATGAACGAAGTATCGATGAGAAATTCGTCCAAAACTAATTCAAATCAACAACCTGACAATGTTATTTAAAATGGGAGATTTCTCTCCCATCAAGAGAGCCAAATGCACTATCATATACTAATTATAATGACTAATTTAAATGACTAATGAGTCATCTCAAATTGGCAACAAATCTATTAGGGAATAAAAATCCCCTTCTTCACTGAAAACGAAAATTAGTTTTTCTCTATTTTCCCACAGCTTTTCTCAAAGGTTTCTAAATCCCCAAAGGAGAATCGACAATAACATTTGAACTCAGGTTAGAAATACACAATTTGCATAAATTCATTACCCTCTGCTATATTCCAGTTATTGACAAACATTCCTATATTTTATCACTCACCCCTTATCACAGGGCTTCCCTTTCCTGAGGAAAGCCAAGTCAGTTTATTTTCTCCCAAACTAGTTTATAAAATCAACATATGAAAACCGATAAAATAAAGAGGATGTTCACTTTAAATCCTTATATCTTGCGTTTTCCAGACGATATACAGGACAAAGAAAGCAATAATGCATATATTTCGACAAGTCAAGTGGTAGATTAGTGATAACAGAACTTTCTCAGTTTAATAGTAGATAGTTTACAACAAATGCTTTACGTGGCTTCAAATTACGTACGAAATTCTCTTTTAATCGTACGTAATGCTCGTTGTTGCAAGTCTTCTAGCTGCATTATTCTTTTAAGTTAAGTTACCTAAATTGCCGAGTTTTTAAGTTACGTTAGGTTAAATGTAACCTTCCAAAATTAAACGTCCTTTCACACAAGGCTAACGCAAACATTCATAAAACCATCGTAATCATTGTCTAAAATCGTCACAATCATCATAAGCAAACTATTCTAAAACTGAAAAAATGAAAATGGGATCGAAGCGTGAAAGGCTTTCTAAGAAAAGTTTTCGAACTTATTTTTTCATCAATTGCTCATCTATAAAGATAATTTCTTAAACCACATTGGCCTGTCATAACAGAAAGAAAGAAAACGATCAAAAATGGGGTTTTTAAAGGCCAAACGAAAATACTGAAGAAACACACAAAGCAAATATTTCGAGAGAACAATTCTTATAATTTTTGTATTTTATTTAATTTTATTTATCTTTTGATTTTTTGGCTGTTCTTTTTTCATTGGTTTTGTTGACGTTCAACGGTTGTTTTCTTTTTTTCTTCTGCATTTTCCTTGATTATATTATTCTGTTCACGCTAACGAAAAGGGGCGGTTGTTCTCTCGAAATATTCGCTTTGTGTGTTTCTTCAGTATTTTAATTTTGCCTTTAAAATACAATTTTTGATCTTTTCCTTCTTTGTAATCATCTATAAATTCCATTTTCAGGCAGCTATTGAGTTTCCAATTAAGAAGTACCAGTCCTGGCCTCTCTTTCACCTGGGGCAAAATCTTGATTCCCCCCCCCTCCCACCCATCTCCCACGAAATTTCATGCAAAATTTTTATTCATTAACAAAATCATTTTCAATTCATTAATCACATAAAACTTTATTTTTTAATTATTTTTAATTAAAGACAGAGAAAAAACAAGGAATGAGAGTCAGAAGAATCTTTTGGGCGGGGGGGGGGATGTCAGCCCCGTCCCCCTGGATCTGCTAGTGCACTACCCAAGTTACGGACGAAATTTATTGCACAAGACAACACAAAGTAGCTTAAAGTCACAAATTAAGCTATTGTTAAAGGTGCTACGGCGAATGTGAAAGAACTATTTATCGACGACATCAAAATAAACAAACCTCCCCCCCCTCCCTTCTGAACACACCTTTCGTCTATTTATACTTGAAAACTAGGATCTTCTCAGATTTTTCTTTCGGCTGTTTCAAAATTAGGAAATTTTCAGGGCAGTACCACATTTCCGTCAGCGTTGCCAAGTTGAACCATGAAGATAAATAAACAAACTAACTCCCTAAATTTGACAACGCTTTCCCTCCCTAAAAACTGAAACATTAACGATCAGTCCAATTCCACTGACAACTGCAGAATCAAAGATCTACAGGTCCTTAAGCTGTTTGGTGCAATTTGTTTCAAATCTTTCGGCTGATTAAGATAAGATTTATTCGAAAAAATTACTATTACAAGCCCGGCTAAGCCAAAATTGTGCTTCGAAGTCAAAACAAAAAACATAATACCATCCAAAAAGATTTAAAAAAAATGGCACATATAAAACTGGCAAAAGAATGCAACTTTACTTTATCAAAATTGTCAAAAAAAATAGACAAATCAATGAAAAATCTAAAAATATGTATATACAGGCCATGTCATGTCAAAAAAAGTAAATTGAAAAGGGTCAATAAAAGCGTAAGAAGGAGGATAAAAGTGAAAAAAGAGCAAATAATGTAAATAAATAAATAATAATAATAAATAATGATAAATAATAACATAAAAGTTTTCTTTTTCAAATGTCACCCGCAACTACCACAATTCCATAGCTGCTTATAGAGGTCTTTTTCATTAAAAATTCAATCTCGATTTTTTCTAATATTTGAAGATGTATATACAGTAATTGTGACTTTCCACTTAACCAATTCAAAAATCAAAATTCATTTTCACTGGCCTTAGTAATTTAAAAGTCAGAGGTGTATATGAAGCATCGACTTTGATTGGAGATTGGACCAGCTTAAAATAAACTTAACCTGCCAAGATTTTCTGAAGCTAACCTAGGGCTAATTCTGGTAGACTCGATTTTGACTTTATATTATTCTTGAAAACCGAAAATTCTGAAAATTATTACTTATCGACAAATTTCAGCTTAAAGTCTACCGCATTGGAGATTAATCATATGAAAAGCCGATTTTCTTTGGAATTTCTTAGTTTTTAATGAAGTCATCAGATTTTACCCTGTCTGCGGTACTAGCAATTTTTAACACACAACGATATTTCAATTTATATTTGAGTTTTGATCTTCTTTTTTTTTTGAGCAGGTAGAAAGGGTTGTGTTATATTGAATTGAATTTTAAAAAGATATAAAAAGAAAACAGTGCCAAACTTGAAAAGTGTATCGTTGTGTAAGATGCCGAGAAGATGAGGTTTTTCAATTAAGTGAAATTTCGGGTATTAGTCGGCAAGGGCGTCAATTCACAAAATTTATGGAGGGGGTGGGGAGGGGTAAGGAATTTTTTTCAATTTCATTTTTTATAAAGATTTAATTTCTTTTTTACAAAATCCAGGGGTTTTTTAACTTTTAATATAGAAAAGAGCAGTTTTTTTCAAGACCCATAGGGAATCCCTCTTGGTTTCCTTAATTTGTGCACCAGTTACTGAGTAAATTCCAAGGAAAGGAACTTAAGGTAAACAGAGAGATTCTGGAAAAAAAGAACTATTTTTGCTGAATTTTCGTAATTTCAGAACACCACTGGAGTGCCCCAAAACGGAAGGGCATCCCGCAGAACGCTGAGAAGATGTTGAATATGGTAAATATTTCTTGAAAAAAATAATAATGCATATTACTTAAAAATAAAATATTAGTCCCACAAAAAAGGAAAAATTAAAAAAACTTGAAAAAATTACTGACCTTCTTAACTTCTTCTTGACGGTTAGTCAACAAATTTTTACAGTGCTTATATGCCCCATCTATCAAACTCCTGACTTCATTGTCAATTAATTGTGATGTCGCCTCAGAATAGGGTTTTTCCATGACCATTTCCCCTTGCTGAGGCATGTCAAAACTGACATACCCTACCTTCTCATTCATACCAAAATGTGCAACCTAAAGAGAAGAACAAATACCAATTATCTAAAAAACAAGACAGTGCTTTAACTAGCACAGGAAAAGACGCTATCCAAGGACACCCCTATCAAGCAGTTCGTGGTAATAACTGTAAGTAAGGAGCAGCTCGGCCCAATAGTAATTGAAACTCTAAAAAAGGAATTTTGATACCAATTAATATATCAAAAGAATTGACCTTTTATACCTTCGTTCGTTCGTTCGTTAAAGCTCTTGCTCGGCAGCGTCGCCAGCGTAGAGGGAACCAGTCGTCAGCGCCGTCAGTCTTCTCCAGAGTGGTCGGTTCAGGGCGAGGGTTGTTGCTTCAGCCGGGTTGATGTTTCTGGAGGCGAGCCGATCACGGATGACGTCCGCCCATCTGGTGCGTGGTCTTCCCCTAGGACACCTCCAGCCGTTTGCAGCTGGGTCGAAATCGAAAATGAGCGGGGCGGGTGTTTGGGCAGGCAGACGGAGCAGATGACCATACCAACGCAGCGAGCGAGACTCAAGCTGCTCGGACAGGGGTGGGAGTTTGAAGGACCTGAGGATTTCCGAATTTCGTACCCTGTCGGGATTATACCGAATCAAAATATTCAAAATCCAGTAGTTTAATATAACCCATCATAAGCTACGAGTCTGAGAAAAGTTGCTTGATCAAATAGTGTGTGGTAACGAACTGTAAGGAAGGAGCGACTCAGCCCAATAGTAGCCGAAACTCTAAAAAAACAGTATTTTGATAACAATAGATATATCAAAAGAATAGGTTTTTTATGCTGATTCTAGATATATAACCATACCTGAGAGAATTTGCCTGATTTTCGAATAAGGGGGGAAAACATCCCCAAAAGTTCATGCAATCTAAATGAAAATTACACCGCCAGATTTAACATATCAGAAAAACCTACTGTAGAGGTTTTCATAAAATGTGAACTTCGGTATATTTATTGTTTTTTTTGCCGGAAGAAAGATGGTATTTAGTTTATTTTTCCAGGGGGTGATCATATCGATCCAATGGTCCTAGATGATCGAGAGAGTGCTCATTCGAACAGAAATCAAAAGTTTTAGTGCCTTTTTTAAGAGACCAAGAATATTGGAAGGCAACTAGCTCTCCCCCAAGCCCCTTTTTTTACCAAAGACATCCGATCAAAATTTTGACATAGCCATTTGATATAGTATAAAGGTCCAATAAATATGCCTTTTGGGACATAACTCCCCACAGCCCCTGGAGAAAGGGATTAAGTTACAGAATCCAACAGTTGTTTAGAAGTAATAAAGGTTACAGGGAAACATTCGAAATTTCTTTGTGGGATAGGGGAGGGAACTTTATGCGGGGGTTTTTCAGGGCGAAGAAACTTTCCGAAGGGAATTTTTGAGGGGAAATTTTAGAGGGGGGAAGAAGGGAATTGAAATCCTGGAATGATTTGAAAAACGATGATTGGAACTCACCTGTACTTGTCTTCATTTGTACCTTACTTTGTGCTTATTTTTAATTCCTGGAGTTATTTTAAGTGAATTGAAAAGGTATTCACATATAATTGACATCCCAATGCTAGCGTGTTTTTTTCATGCTATATGAAAAATGAAGGGGGTATTTGCTTAAAAAGAAAAAATCTTTCACCGTTGCTATAAAAGTGAATAAATATAGCTTAAAAAGATCCACTTTTCACACAAAACTTTCTAACTGCTGCAATTCCCTACTTTCATTCAATCCTACACCAGCAGCTTTACCATCACTGAAAACCCATTCGTGTTTTTTGCTTTTCACAAAATATATTCTAAGTAAAATGTTTCAATAAACAATTTTTCAACAAATTTCGATATTTATCTACGAGTCTTTAATTTGCTTTTTCTTCTTAATAAAATGCTGCAATTTAATTTTTTTTTTCTAATCTCATTTTAAAAAATCTTTTAAAACTCTTTTTTTTTAATCTCTCAATTTTTTTTTTAAGTTCTTTTTTCATAAAACCATTTCTTTCTGTAGTTTTGTCGGTTAATATGAATCTTTGTTAATATAAGTTAGGAGCAACAAAAATATATTTTACTACAAATTATTTACGTCACGTTGCTTTTTACGCTTAAGCATTTTTCACACATTTTTATGCTAAATGTTAAATAAAGTTATGCTAAGCACAACCTTAACGTAACGTTAGCTCTACCAGCGTGGATGCGATTAAGTTGTTGGTGGATAAAGAATGGGTGAACAAACCGTGGCACACTTCTTGGGACACCACAGATGACACACCCCACGATCATCACTAGTGTGGCGGACACAGTATTTTGTCGTGTCAATAACAAGTGCAATTTAAGGTAATATGAGGTAACCTTTCACACTTAAATAGCACGTTAGTTTAATATAAAAATCTATTGAACCCTCACAATCATCGTCTAATATCATCATAATCATCACAAGCAAAATATTCAAAAATTAAAAATGTAGATGAGCCCAAGGCCGTATCCAGGGGGGGGGGGTACCCGGTTTGAACCCCCCCCCCCCCATAAATTTTTGACCGAGTCGAAAATTAGTCTAAAACATACCTGTAAAGACAAAACCTTACCAGAAAAAAATATGCAATTAGGTAACCCCATGTTCGCCTTATTATGCAAGGTCAGACCTTGCATAGTAAATTAGGATTAATAGGGGCTCGAGGTAAATTAGGATTTAAATTAGGTAAATTAGAAGGTAAATTAGGTCAGACCTTGCATAGTAAATTAGGATTAGGTAAATGTTATAAGAGAGTGCAAGATTGTTAGTTCAGTTCAATTTCGGACTTGGATAAGAGAAGAGCGATTTTCAACATGAAGATGAAGTGTGACATTACGTCGTTTTTCGCGCCCAAGCGGACCAGAAATGTTTCTGACAGTGGCGTTTGTGGGACGTCTGCAGAGCATTCATCTACACCTGTGGATCTGAAGGGCACTGGAGCCATCGTTGAAACTTCTGAATCACACACCCTGGAACCAACCACGACGCAACACGCACTAACCCAGTCTCTGTCGTTGTTTGCAAATGACATCGGTCGTTCTGTCACCAAATCATCCAGTCTCGATGCAAATTCTAAACTACGTTTGCTGAAGAGCCCTTGGACTCCAGATATCTCCTACATTTTTCCAGTATCTGAAAAACGGAAGCTGAAGTTTCAGTTAACTTGGCTCACCCGTTTCAGTTGGATGTCCTACTCTCCGTCTGAGGACGCTGCTTTTTGCAGATTTAGCGTTCTGTTCTCGTCAGAGACAGCTGGCAAAGGCTGCCAGCACTTGGGGAATCTAGTCACCAAACCATTCAGGAACTGGAAGGATGCGATAGAGTGCTTAACAGCTCACCAACAAGCAGAGTTTCATAGAAACTGCATCGTATCGACAGAAAACTTCATTTCTGTCTCGGAGAAAAGGCAGGACAATATCGTGCACCAACTAGACGCGGCGAGGAAAGCGCAGGTTCAAGAAAATCGCCAGAAGTTGTGACCAATTGTTGAGACGGTGATATTTTGTGGGCGGCAACAGCTGGCCCTTCGTGGTACCAAAGATTCCGGCCCAATTTCGGTCTCGGATCCAGAACCTTCTAACAATGATGGTAACTTCCGATCATTACTGCGGCTGAGGGCGAGACATGGTGACGCTGTTCTGAAGAACCATCTTCCTTCTGCGGCCGAAAATGCCATATACCTTTCTCCCATCATCCAGAATGGTATTATCACCGCATCTGGGGAGCTTCTTTAGCAGTCTATTGTGAAAAGAGCAAACCCCAGTCCATGCTTTTCGGTGATTGCTGATGAAACGGCAGACGTGTCAAATAACGAGCAGCTGTCTGTTTGCGTCCGCTACACTTTCGAAGGGAACTTGCATGAGGACTACCTTGGTTTTACCCCAGTTTCTGATTTGACTGGGTAAGGTTTGGCTTCATCAATCCTGCGATTTCTCGAAAGCCTTGGTCTTAATCTGAACAAGATGGTTGGTCAGGGATATGGCAGTGAGGCAGCGATGAGTGGACATCTTAGGGGTTTTCAGGGTGTTATACCTGGAAAGCATCTGAAGACGCTTTACATCTCTTGTGGTGCACACAGTCTCAACTTGGTCATCTTTTCTGTATGCTCTATTCTGGAGTTTAAGCATTTCTTCGGTGTCTTGTCACAAGTCTGCAGTTTTTACCATACTTCCCCACTCAGGACACAGAATTTAAAAGAGAAGATCAACGAAATACTACCGGATTCGAGGAAACATACTTAAACCGGACTCTGCGAAACTAGGTGGGTGGAGCGCCACGATTCAGTCGTGCGTTTTCTTGAGCTGTACCGACCAACCCTGCGATCCCTGGAAGCTCTTGAAGAGAACGGAAATGCAGAAACTTCTGCAAAAGCGGCGCAGTTGCTGGAGACGATGAACCAATCGCAATTTGTTGTGTGTCTCCATGTGGGCAATGAGCTTTTCTGCCTTACGCTTCCACTGTGCAAGACTCTTCAGTCAGTTGACTGTGATTTTGCAGCTGCATGCAGGTACGTGGAAACTGTCCTTTCAAAAACAAAGGCAATGCGAGGAAATGCTGCTACTGCTTTCACGTCTATTTTCGACGAAGCTCAGCGTTTTGCCAGCGACTTAGGACTGGAGATGACATGTCCATGGACGAGAGGTGACCGGAGTATGCATGCAGACGATCCAGACCTTCTCAACCACTATAGAACCTCGCTCTTTATTCCTTTCCTGGACCACTTCACTTCCGAGCTGAAACAACGATTTGTGCTTCACCAGAAACTGCTGTCAAATCTCAGCGTCCTTTCTCCTGCCAAAATTGATTCTGTCGATCTGAAGGCATTAAACCTGGAGTCATTGGTTGAATTGTATGGCGATGTTCTTCCCGAGCCAGACTGTTTGAAGCAAGAAATTGAGCTATGGCGCATCAAGTGGGAGAATGTTCACGTATCCGTGAGGCCTACATGTGCTGTGTCTTCGCTTCAGGCATACGACGCCACCTTTTTTCCAAATGTTTTTCTTCTTCTGGCTGTTCTTGCGACGTTACCTGTTAGAACTGCTACTCCGAAAAGAAGTTTTTCAACGCTCAGAAGGCTCAAAACCTGGCTGAGAAATTCAACAGGAGAAGAACGATTTGAGTGTCTTAGCCCTCCTTGCAGTCCAAAGGGACGTTGACATCTGCCCTGACAAGGTCATCGACATTTTTGCAGGGAAGAAAAATCGTCGCCTGTATTTCGTTTTATAGATATTCACCCTTACTTTTAGCTAAAAAAAAACTAAAAAATATATAGACTGCTTCTACTATTTGGCTTCCTTTTGCGGTAACTATTTTTTCTGTCTCAAAAAAATAAATAAAAAATTTATCTTGTAGTATTTAACTGTATGTAAATACTGGTCTTGTAAGTCCACGGGAAAAAATCGGGTAACCCCCCCCCCCGAACAAAAATCCTGGATACGGTCCTGATGGGGATTCAAGCTTGACCTTATGTGAAAAAAGAGGCGACATGAAAGGCTTTCAAAGAAATATTTATCAATTTATTCTCAAAATTACTCATCCCAAAACACCATTTTTGTTGCTGCTGTATTAACTTTCCATAACGTAGCACAAACTTACGTAAAGTAGAAATCTAAGTAGAGCTCTAGTCTACTTGGCACTGTCTGTGTTAAGACACAATTTGCTCCGTATGATTACATAAAGTACTGTAGCCTTAAGTTACGCTAATGTGAAAAGCTCCGCGGCGTAATGTCAAAGAACCATTATAGATTACAGGCAATTTTTATGGATTACCAAAACTAGAGAAACCTCAGAATAAAAGACAACATAAAACTAAAAATACCGCAAAAAAGGCTAAATAAAGTTTTAATAGCCCGACGCCAACATAATTACAATATTTTTTTTAAAATCTCCATTCACTTATAGAATTCATAGCTACTTAATCTTTGCCCTAGATGCTAAATTACCTCAGTTTGCAATTCTTCCTGACAGGATGTTAGCAATTAACTACTTTCTTTGATCTTTAATAGCAATCTCGAAGGGGAAGAGGAAACTCTTTTGAATTCGATGCATTAGAAGGGAACATGAACAACCAGACCATAAAATAAAAACCAAAATATGAAGGAAAGTTTTGAGCACAAGTAATTACAGTATACCTAGGGCGACACTATTTTGTACGCACCCAAAACCAGAGAGACCTAAATTCAGAATGCTTTTGAGTATCTCTTACGAGAACCCCTAATTTTTGCTCTAAAAGTCCAAACCTACATGATAAACGTTTCAAACTATTTCGTAAGTTTGGGGGAGTCTATCCCTTCCTCTGAAAGACATTATTCACTACTCCGCTCCGCGTCCACCGGACAGTGCAAGTACCCGTAACTAAAACAGGCTTGTTCCACCCAAATACAGGAAAAGCTGTCATAGGAATTCTTTTGTGCCTTTTATCGTCTAAAAGTAATCTTAATCAATAAGCGTTTTTGTTGTTTTACTTGTACAATTCAATGGCATTTAGCAAGTGTGTATTTTCGTTTTTGGGGGTGGGATGGGGGTGGCTTACAAAAAGACTTTTAAAAACGCATCAAAAATTTGTTTATATACATTTTTGTTAAGTTTTTACTAGTCCAACAAAAATTCCAGAGAATGGGGGGCCAAACCCGATACTCCCCCCCCCCCCACACACACACACATACTAAATACGGCCTTGGCGTTTAGTCTGATTTTGGTGATGACTATGATTATTGTTTTCTCAATATATGATTCTGGCTCTGATTGTGTAGTTCCACACCCTCGGGCTCTAAGATTTTGGGGCCCTGGAAAAAAGAAAAGATTCTGGCTTCAGGTAATTGAACTAATTACCTGAACACAATACAATGATTGAGGAATGTTTTGGGCCCCTTCGAGGGGGAAGAGGCAGAACCTTTGTTAAGAATAGACACAAGGCGAATGACGGTCCCTTAGGTAATAAATCAATGTCATCTGTCTTTTGTGCAAGGGGCAGTAAAAAAAAAATAATCGGAATTTATGTCAACAAGGTAGTGACAACCGCTTCATTGAACTCTGAACGGATTATACCTGAAGACTTTTTAAAAGGTTTAAAAACTGTCCAAGGAGCCTGTTATACAGAACGTTACACACGAAATGTTATACACGAATGGACATCCTTGATCCAGCCCTCCTCCGACCGGGTTATGTTATACATGTTATGAATGTTATGAATGTTATACAAGAAAATGAAAGTAGAATAAAAAAAAAAAATAAGTTCAGGAAAACTCCATCGTGGAATCCTCTTCTATCATAACTACGTCTCAGCATCCTGCATGTTTTACAAAAATAAAAAGTTCTGAGAGAATTTCCGTAGGTATTACTGCCACGTTTACTTTATAGGCTAAACCTAGCTTTCTACAAGATTTCAAGGTCTCTAGATTTCTTCAAAGAAAATGGTCTAAAAATGTAAAAACCAGGAGCAGTGCATAACTTTTTTTTAACAAAGTGCAACAGAAATTTGTTTACATGTATTTTTGCTAATTTTGTACACAGACACAAATTTCGAGGGGGGGGGTCGAACGGGTAGCCCTCCTCCCTGGATCCAGCCCAGGCCATGTATATTGGTCGATGAGAAATACCTGAAGATCTCTACTATTTCGATCACCACTGAATCAAGGGAGATGCTGGTAGCCTTAAAATAACCACATGTTACTTGCTTAACTCTAATTTATAGCACCAAATTGAGAGAGTGTAGTTGTTATGCTCCTTAGCTTTATCGCCACCTTTAGCTTTACTTTTAGCATCAACCCCAGTTTCGTAGAAATATTCCTATGTGGGTTCCCCTTTCTTATTTTGATGTTACCCCTCGACGGAAGTTATATTGAAAAATATATCCATTGTAAAAGAAAAATAGAAAAGAATTACAAATCCTACGATGTCTGCACGACGCTCACATTAACACGAAAAGACAAACTATAGTGTCTTGTCAATTTTGGCAGCGATCAGTATCAGCCAAATCCAATAGTGTAGAAAGGATGTCTATGTAGACCAAATATGTATACGTATAATTTGGTTAAAGGCGAAAGCAGATGAACTCTACAGAGAAAGCAGTTTTGATGGTTCAGAAACAGTTGCAGGGACAAATAGAAGAAAAAAAAACCTCCATGACTATCCAGGCTCCAGGTTCATCCTTTAGTTCTATGACTATCTACCTTAGTTCTGCCCAAGGATGGATGGATGATAGACTATCTATCAACAAGTGAAAATGACATCATTTTTATACAATCCTGAAGAAGGCTTATGCCAGCTTTGCCTCTCACTCAGACTATCTGTCTTGGCTTTTTCTCCAATTAGCCATGACTTGATGGCAACTTAATTTTAATCAAAAATGGAACCAGGTTCCATTTTTACTCGGGGACTTTGATGTCCAGGTTCATACAAATAATGATAGATGGTTATTTACCTAAGGCCGATTTGGTGTGGGGAAGGAGAACATCCACGGTAAAAGACTGCTATAATTTTATACGTACAA
This sequence comes from Artemia sp. Qi Xiang Cuo, assembly GCF_049724085.1. Taxonomy (NCBI): domain Eukaryota; kingdom Metazoa; phylum Arthropoda; class Branchiopoda; order Anostraca; family Artemiidae; genus Artemia; species Artemia sp. Qi Xiang Cuo. Next base: position 51,418,487 of record NC_142803.1, read on the forward strand.
TAATCTAGTTATAACCAATACAGGAAACTTGTCCCGTAACATTTTTTTTCATGCCAATCTTGGGTGGGAAAGTATTACTCTATCACCCTTACATACAGGTATTATAAGCCACAATCAGCATAGAAGATGGAGACATCTTCTGTTGTCTTACATTACAACCAATGCTGTTGACCTTACCCATGTATTTATTACCTGAATAGACACCATACTATTGGCCAATCATTTTAGCAAGCAGGAAGCTAAACAGGCACATTTTTTAACTTATTATTATTTATTTATATTTTTTGTAAAAATAGTATGATTCTCGTAGGTAACTTGAAATAACAGAGAACACTGAGAAGAAACCTTAGTTGGCGGCCTGGGAAAAAAGTTCATAGACCTAACAAAGGCCCATACTCTCTTTCAACTTTTATACATTAATTTGTCTATAGCCTTACCCTGGGTTCATGCAGCTGCATTTTCTGACATAAAACAGCTCAGGCACATTGTACGCAAAAAAACAAAAACAAAAAAACATATAACCCGCCATACCACCACTTAAAATAAAATAAAGAGTCAAACCAAAAACATTGCACTTAATTGAAATACCAAAAAAAACAAAAAAAAAAACATTCTTCTTGGAATTTTTTTCCCAAAAATGTATTTTTCTGAAATCTCCATTTACTCATCAGCATAAAGTCAGTTTTATAAATTTAATTTTTTTTTATATTTTAAATTTAAAAACGATTTATTTTTCGACAAACGAGCCAAATATTCCGATGTACCTAGTAAACAACCAGGCATTGCCAAAGCAGCAAATTGCAATGACATATTTGTTGACACTGACACAAAATAGACCAATAAAAGCTGATCCAAAGGTGGTCTTTTGGCAAAGAAAAAAACGCTGTCCTGCGGGACCAGGGTTAAAAATGTGTTCATTTACAGTTTTTGGAAAACTTAAACAATTGCCATGGGATTGCGCAACAAATGAAAATATTGGAGTTATTTCTCAAACAAGGATCATTTTGTTAATAAGTTTTTAGCAAACTTTTAGCTAAAAGATGCTAAAAATTTTACACGTAATATCACTTGTGAAAGGCTTTAAGCAAATTTTGTAAAATATTATGCTAAAGATATTCAGATTTAATTATACCTACCGTCACAAAAGCGATAGGAAAAGGGAGTTTTAAAGAAGAAATAAAAATTGATCATTTTAATAAATTCATTTATTTATTCATTTATTCGATTCATTTTAAATAAATATGCTTATAAGATTGTCCTCTTCCTATTTCCATAATCTAAGCAGAAATAAATAAGTAGGACAGATTATTACGGTGATTAAATTTATATTCCTCAGACATTTGACAAATGTACCTTATTTGGCGATATCTTAATTCAAAGCCCTTTTGTTAAAACTAATTAAATAGCTTTTTTTATTTACTCGACAAGAACAAGCACAGAAAGTATTTCTGAGGGAAGGGATCGAATTTAAAAATATAAAACAGGCGAATCGTGAGAATAAAAATGTACTAAATTATGGAAAAATGAAGAATTCATTTGACAAGAAGTTTTTAGTTAAGATTTTTATCAAATTTTTCTTTTCAGAAAAATTAATGTAAATGACCAAAAAAAAGAGGGTCGACACTAAGTACGTTCGAGCATCCCTTATCCGACTAATCCGCTTTATATTAACTTCCCCGGATGTAATCCGTAAAAGATAAGAACAAACACTTATCCGGCAACTTGTCAACTGAAACAATACAGACAACTATGCGAATAAAAAATTAATGACGTGAACACCACTGTAAACATAGTTCATTTGCAAATCCCAAATGCGTCCACATTTGCGTCCCACATTTCACAATTATTGTCCCTTTTGGTTCTCTGAATTTAATTTCACTTTTTCCAATTTTTGAAGAATATGACAACACTCACATTTTCCAGGGTTAGCAGCTGTAACTTATCGAACAACTAACCCAGACCAGATCAAGTAATAATCCTACCAACCTCTGACGTCATTACGTCTCGTAAAACGCTAAGTATAAATAACCGGGCTTGCCGGATAAGTAATCATGGAATGCTCGAACGCACTAAGTAGAATTTTGGCTCTAGCCAAGTCTACGAAAAAATATAAATAGATAAGGTACACGCAGAAGAAGAAGAAATAATACCTGAGCATAAGCGCTTTGCGTCACTTTCTTCAAATCATCTTGAGCACCTGTCGTTATTCGTCCAAAGAACAATTCTTCTGAAACTCGGCCGCCAAGTGTCATACACATCCTATCAAATAACTGTTCCTTTGAATAGAGATATTGTTCCTTAGGCAGGTATTGTGCATAGCCCAGGCCTTTGCCCCGAGGTATGATTGATACCTTGAATAAAATGTAGATGTTAAAGTAAAATAGCCATTGGGGATTTTCTTACAATCGAAAAAGTTTGAAAGAATAGGAACATAAGTCTCTGAATGAATATAAGAAAATTGGAAGCTACAGTGATGATAGTGGCCAAGTAAAGTTTTGAAACGTGGCTACTCCCAAAGACGGGGAGGAGTTGCTGGATGTGTTCTACGCATTGTCTACGAATTGTCTAAGCATTGATTTGGATACTCGTCTGACTGACCGTATTTCAAACAGCAAGCTGTACGAAACATATAGTTCAATCCCGCTATCTAGGGCTACAATGAGAGAAAGGTTGAGATGGCTAGGACACGTTCAGCCAATGGAGCATGACATATTGCCAAAGATCATCCTTTTCAGCCAACAGTCTAGGGCTAAACATAAAGCAGGTCGTCCCTGAGCGGGGTGGAAGAAGGTCGTAAGAAAAAATTTAAGGGAATTGGAACTGATTGGGAGGGTGTGAAGAGGGAGGCTTTAAATAGACTGGGATGGAGATGGAGCATGCGTAAGTGTGTTGGCCCCATGCGGCTTGGTGCTGCAGTGAGCTGTTGTCAGTAACAGTAGTAGTAAGTAAGAAGTAAGTAGTAATAGTAGTAGTAGAGTTCATAAATAAGATCAAGAATTATACATACATTTAAACAATATAATTTACTGATATTATAAAAATTAATTTACTGATTTTATTCCATACATAAACAGAAATATCATTAACCTAAATATTGTCGAGGGGGGGGGGGGCAAACTTTACCAAACAATGATCAAAATTCCTGTAAAACAACAAAACTTCTCAAACCAATTTTACACACCGTTTTTCGTTTCACCGACTGGCCGAACAAATTGGGGGGGGGGGCCTTATACATCCATTTTCTACATAAGCAAAATACACATTCCTATGTAATTTAGTTTTAAAAATAAAAATCCAATCTGTTCAATCTAAAATCATGAAGACAGTAGTAGGGACAGCCTTCTCGTAGTGCCCCTGAGAGTAGTCGGCAAACATGGGAGCCTACTACTGCTAATTTCATTCACCGTTCAGCCAATAGCCATCCTTATCAGAGGCTGACCAAGATCCACAGTATTTACACTGCCGAGATTGGATGGATTGAATTCAATAATGGCTTATAAAATATTGTGAAGGAGGGGGGCGGGGTCAATCCCCCTGGATTTCTGAATAGGTGATCATGACGCGAGTAAAGATCCATTGAGGAGCAATTCAAAGTAGGAGAAAGAACCGGTTAGTACCGGTTTTGAAGATCAAGTGCCACTTGCCGTTAATAGCTAGCAAGTGGTGAGTGACTCTTCCCTCCAGTGCTGCTTGCCCAAGCCAGTCTGAAGCTAGTTGGCGAGGCCCACGCGATGAGAGAAAACAATGATGGACGCCTTGACAATACCAAGGAAGTCTAATATACAAAGGGAGAAAGATATGCCCCATTTCAAATTACCACGCTCCTGGGGGGGGGGGGCAAAAATGGTCACGTACTTATTTCAGCGACGATGCAATGGGTTTTTGCGACCTGAACCTTGACCCAGTATTAGTTACAACAAGGATAAGTTGTCTTGCTTATAAAGCTACGCGTATATTATGCTATGTCTTTATTATGGAGAAATTCGTCTATTTTTTTGTGGTTTAATACAATCTATTTTTTAAAAAAATTTGAATTTATTTTTCTACTCTCGTGTCGTTTACGTGGTACTCTTCTGCCTGGAAGTTTCGCATTCTGTTTGACTTCTACGTATTTAGTAAAATAGAATTCTGAATACACAGAAACACATTGAAATGCCAACGGCAGATACACTTAAATCTAACTGTCTCAACTAATTAGTTGGAAACTTACAGAACCACACAAAAATGTGATACTGGTCTAAAAACTTCACATAATTTTGAAACAACCAAACGAAACATTTCAAAAATCGTGACTTTCATGTATAAATAGACTTCCGATAGGTCAAGGGGGGTGGGGGTGATCTCTATATTTGATATCTTGAGTATTTTAGTGGTAACCTTTATTCTGTAATCCGCGTAGTTCCATGTATTTAGTGATTTGGAATCCTAAATATCCCCGACTTATCACCTTTAAAAAGATTTGGGTACCAACGTTACAGGAAAATGATATAACATGAGTAAACACAGTTTTGGACTATCTGACAATTACAAACCTTTGTTTTTTAATAATTAAAATTAAACAAACAAGAGCGCAAATACTGCTTTATAAAGTAAATAGCCTGTAAATGAAAATCAGCACCATCTATAGTCTTCCTAGACTTGATAATCAACAACATCTATATTCTTCCTAGCCACTACACAAATCAAAGCCACCTAACAACCTTCTTACTACAAAGAAAGTAAACACTAGACCGAAATTTGGATTAAAGCTGCCTTTCGTTCGAACAAAACCCATCTCAAATTTTATTGCGCTTTATCAAGTTTCCTTTCAACAAGTGCAAGCTCTTTTTCGTTTCTTATTTTTACCTTTTTTTATAATATTATTATTATTATTGTAATTTTTTATTGTAAACACGTATTGTGAGGATATGATTATTAAGTTGGAATTTAAGCGTAACTACAACATATAGTACGTATAAAATGACTCTGATTTTGAACTTTAAGTAGGGAGCGGAGCCCCTTAACATATTCTTTACAGTTAAAACGTCCTGACTTTTGTGTCTTACTTTTAGTAAGGGATCAGCATGCTCTAAGTACCATCCGGCGACTGCGTGACCTGCTTCGTGGTAAGCAACTGTTTTCTTTTCGTCTGGCTGGAGAACATTTGTTTTCTTTTCCATACCGGCGACAACGCGCTCAATGGCTTGTTCGAAGTGTTTCAAATTGATTTCAGTTTGGAGATCTCGGGCTGCTATCAGGGCTGCTTCATTACAAACGTTGGAAATGTCAGCCCCTGTAATAAAAATTGAAAAGATCAATTTCTTTTATTGGAGGTAAAGAGCAACGTTGAAATTTATAACGAAAAAAAGGTGCTTCACAGTCTATACAATATACTTATCTATATAAAACCAGTGTAAATAAACTGGCTGAATAATGTTCCTTGGTATGACAGAATTACGAACCCCTCCATACGAGAAAGAACAAAGCAACCATCGATAATTCAGAAAACAGTTTAAAAAAAAAGTATGTAATATATGGCGGTATTGTGTCCCATGGTCCGTATTGGTGTGGCAGACTATCCCATGACGTCTGGTGCTTAGTAAACCCCTACAATAGGGAAAGCGACGCTTCGACGATGTCTAGAGAAGATTGACCCACTAGGGAGAACTTCGTAAAAAGACCTGTGGCAGCAAGTCCTGCAGAGGTGGTCTTCGAGAGGCCCCATTTATGCCTTATTTTACCAACCGGTGGGGGATGAATTCTGTCGAAGTCCTTATGGTTGTAGGATCATTCAAAATTAGCGCCTTAATTAAAAAACAAACATACGTCTATAAAAGTTAAAATGTTATTTTAAAAACTAAAAAGTTAACAGCCAGCCTTATTTAAATTTGAAGCTACTGCTGCAACGATGACAATGCCACTTATTGCCATAAGCAGATCTTAATGGAAGGGGAAGGGGATACCAGGGCCATTTGGATAAGCGTCCTGAAGTGATTTATGACACTAGAAGTACATTTGTAAAACATTTATAAAACAAAACTACCGGCTCTCTCGACATCATAGCCATCGATTAATAAATACTAATGAGTTTCCAAGAGGAAAATTTGCAAGAAGAAGGGGATCAGCATACTGTAAATTTACGAACTTTCCTTAGGTAGCGCTACCTATGAAAAGAGCCCGGAAGAAAGACGATATTAAACTTTGCTTATTTGTTTTTACGGTTCAACGCGACAACACTGACGAAAAAGGGGTAACGCTTTGTAGACTTCATAGTTTTGTAACAACTAAAAGAAAAATCTTATAAAATTCCGGTTTTCCTGCGTGAATAGATCTATGATGGTTCCAAAGGGCAAAGAATGTGTTCGTTCTGATAGAGTTGAAAAAAAGAATACAAGTCGCATGTTTTTTTAATGTCGATTTTTTTTTTTTTACTTTTGCTCTACATTCGACCAAAGATAAAAAGATCCAGTTTTTCTAAAGCAAAAAAAGGTACAATAGACGTATTTGTACAGATGTTTCATTATTACTTTATCCAATATTCTGTCTTCGAGACAAACTTTCTCCGAAATATTCTACCCATAATTCGAAATTCCATATTCAAAAATCTAGCCCTAAGAAACTTATAATAACTATAAAATAGTTCAAAAACAGGACAATCTAAAAGCACCAAATGTATCTATAGCTGAAATCTAAGCTTTAATATATTGAAACTAAGCATGTTTTGAATTTTATAAATCGGCAGAGCCGCGTTGCATTTTCATCAAGTTTATTTTAAATAGCCCTAGCCACCTAGAAAAAATATAACTTTGTACCAATGATAGTATCAACTATTATCATTGGTAGATGACTGTCTACCAACAGTGAGTCTGATACCTTCAACAGTTGAAAATATGAAAAATCAATAAATAATATTATCAAATTTTTTTTTAAATATATCAATATTATTAATCAATAATAATAGTAATCAATAACCAGTGAGCCTGATATTTTGAACAGTCAATAGTAGTAAGTAAATTTCCGAAGTCGGCAAGACCTTCAATTTAAATCAAATAGTGCAACAAATATTACCAGTAAATCCAGGCGTCAAAGCGGCCATTTTCCTTGAAAGTTCTTGTTTATTCACCATTGTTTTAAGATTCTTTAAATGAACTTTAAATATGGAAGCTCGTCCTTTGATATCAGGAGCAGGAACATAAATTTGTCGGTCGAATCGACCCGGTCGGAGGAGGGCTGGATCAAGGATGTCCATTCGATTTGTGGCAGCCAGAACAACAACATTTGAAGCGGTATTGAAACCTACAAGAAAGCATATATAAATATATATATATATATATATATATATATATATATATATATATATATATATATATATATATATATATATATATATATATATATATATATATATATATATATATATATATATATATATATATATATATATATATATATATATATATATATATATATATATATATATATATATATATATATATATATATATATATATATATATTTGTGTTGAGGGGTATAACAAAGGTGAAGGTTTTAGGTGTAAAAATACCCCCCCCCTCTTTTTAATACTTTGCACGATGATTAAATCAGAGACCCCTCAACACAAATAATAGACAGCCCTTTCCGGTAAAATTATTCACATTTTCTGAATATTCAATTAACAGGTTAGTTAGTTATGAATTCTTCCACTTCTTTTCAGTAAACTCTCTGAGTTCAATATTCAATAATACTTATTTATTGAATATCGGGGGGGGGGCTTGGGGGGGGGTTACATACTGAAATGAATTTGATGTGCATTCTTTTCCAATTCTATGCATATGTAATCAAAAACAAATAAATTAGGTAATTTACGTAAATGTAGGGTATAGGACAGCTATATTCAGCCTGGGATTGACTCCATTGTGAAAAGCATGGCTTTTGAACAAATTCAACATCTGTATTTTCAGTGAATTATCGTGTTTTTCGATTATTGAACTCGATTCCCCAATATAGGGGGATTTTCCGCGATGGGGAGGGGTTTAATTCCTTCATATCATAAGTTCTGTAAGTTTAAATTGTTACAGATATTTTTGTATATTTAGAAAATGTTACTATGTTTAATATGTTATATATGTATGTATAATATGTTACTTGCATATCTAACATTTGTTGCGACCAATCTTATCTTATTCGTTTCCTTTTCTGCAATGCTTGTTTTTAAGTTTTGACTATGAAGTGCACATTGGCCCATTTGGACTTGTGTTAGTATTTCTTTCGAAATCATATCTTATCTTCTGTACAAAGGGTAAGTCCCAAGATTTCAAGAATTGGTCTCTAAATTAAACTTGAAAAAGGTCAATTATAAATTTAATTTTAAAATGTAAAATTAAATTAAAAATATGAAAAAAAATCGGAAAATGTAAAATTAACACAAAAAATTCGAAAAAAGAATTCTACTATGAAATTACAGCATAAGAAAAAAAAAGAGTAAAAGATCTTGTACTCATTTTCAGAAATACTACCAAACTGCTACTGGTAAAAACTTACTGCAGCACCAAGCCGCCTAAGGCCGACACATCTATGCAAGTTCCTCCTCCATCCCAATGCATTCAAATACTTTCTTCCTACCTCTTTCCACCCCACTCAGGGATGGCCTGACCTTTAGCATTAAATGTGAAATGAAGACATGTAGCTTTATTATGTATTTAAGGAAAAAAAGTTTTTATATGAAAGCAAAAAGGGACATTTAAAAAAACGAAATTACTTTGTATATAAGGAGGACTACTGACCCATGAACCTCCCTCATTACTAGCAAAAGTTTAACTAGCAATTAACTGAAAGTATTTAGAATCTAAAAGATTAGAGTCGGCTCGCAAATCTAGGTCTTTTATTAATATATGGTATCCATAAAAATATGGTGTCTGACTCATGATAAAAATATGGTGAGTCAGACGGGGACCCAAAACTATCCGTAGATAATTCCTCTGGAAAACATCTAGCAAATCCTCATCCGCCTTTCGGAGCGCCCACGTTTCATAACCATACTTGACCGCTATCCTCACGGAAGCATTAACTATTCTAATCTTGGTTTGCAGACTTATCGTCCTATTCTTTAAACTTTTTCAACTGTGAAAAGACACCCTGAGCCTTGACTATTCTACTTTTAATATCTTCAGTGCATCCAACATCTTTACTAATAACACTACTTAGGTAAGCAGTCCACATGATAGATCTTCTCGTTACCCAGCATCACCATTTCACCTTCATCATTCTCATTCTTAGCAACCTACTCTTCTTAATATTAGTTTTCAAAGCTATTCTTACACCCTGAACTCTTTTTCACAAATAATAACATTAATAGCTTATTTTTACCCGTTATATAAATTGTAAAGAAAAAAAAAGTTGAGTAAGAACAACAACATGAACGAAACAAAAAGTATAAAATAGCATAATTGCTATAAAAAAAAGAAGTGGCAAATGGATAAACTGATGAGTAAAGAACATTGTAAAAAGGAAGATCAGGGCTATGCAATAAGCCTGATCATTTTTTTCTTCTTTTTTTGGCATACTAAAACATTGTCATAAAAAATACCAAACTAAAAACAACAACAAAAAAGGAACGAAAAGACAAACAAACAAAATTGCAAAAATCGTGGCTAAATGAAAAACTAAAAAATAAATAGAATTCCAAAAGAAAGGATCACGGCTATGCGACACGCCTGATTAGACTGATAAGACTTTGATAACAGTCTTGATAAGACTCTGATAAGACTCTAAGGTAAAAAAAAAAAAAAAAAAAAAAAGAAAAATACATTTTTGAAGGAAATAAAATTAAAATTTTATGGCAACAAAAATAAGCACGGCGGACTCACCAGCTAATAGCACATAACAGATCATTAGTTAATAGAAGATGTTGCACTCCCGAATTAAACAGAACAGTTCGATCGCAAAAAGATACAATTATGATACAACTTATCTAAATTTTAATTGAGCTATCATTAAGATGACTCACCATCCATTTCGACGAGCAACTGGTTCAGTGTGTTCTCTTGTTCTGAATGACCACCAAAACTCCTCCCACCTCGTTTTCGCCCAACTGCATCAATTTCATCAATGAAGAGGATACAAGGAGCATTGTCACGTGCCATCGAGAACATGTCTCTGACCTGAAAACAAAAAAAAAGTTTATAGACCTAGGCTGTGATGAAATTAAAAGCATTTGTACTAGCGGTGGAGCTGAGTTTTCTTGCGATCTTAGACTTAGACCGTATGACGCCTAGTGGTGCATAGGGCAGTAATGGTTGACGTCCATGTCGGGCGATCCTGAGCCAGAGACCACAGCTAATTGAGGGATGATCATATTATTCTTGCATCTTCTACAAGAGAACGAACAACAGTGATCGGTTGCCTACCACTCTTCCGGAGTCCCGAAGGAGTCTGGCACCAGAAGACATAGGGGATTCGCCCTTCCCTCATTCGAGTCATGTGACCCCAGTATCGCCAACTTCTAAGTCAAAATTCGTCGGTTATTTGAGGTAACTTGATGGGAAGCCTGATCCGGGTGTTGGGTACTCAATCAGCCCAGCAAATCGCAGGTATTATTCACAGACATCTGTTCTCAAATCTTGCAATCTCCTGCTGCTCAACACATTGCGTTATCCTACCTATTACTGGACCGTAAAGGATACATTCAGAAGCCAGAAGGATTAAGTTGATAAAACAAACATGGGAAAATTCAAAAATAAGATAAGATGGTAATTTTAATGTATCAATCAACTGGCGGAACTGGCGTCTATGATTTATTTTTCAACTGGCGTCTATGATTTATTTTTGTGTCTCCTCATCTGCATTAAATCTTATTAAACATGTGTTATAATGTAATTAAAGCCTATCACAGTGTATTGTATTAGGTGTATTAAATTTATTTGGATTAAACAACTTTAAGATATGGACTTCATCAAATATAGATAACAATCAATAGTGAGCCACGTGAAAATGGTGATTCCTTTGTCTCCGTAGGCATTCTCCTAACTCCTACCAATGATCGTTCCAAATCGATCAGGCAAAGACTTGACCAGTTCCAGATTCAAGGTCCGACAACCAATCTGGAGAAGCAAGGCATTGTCGACATCTTTAAAGGCCCGACTCTTGGACCCGCTAATTATACCCATTGCTTTATACTCAAAGAAAATTTCGACAATAAAGGCTGATGATGATAAAGAATCTCCATTTTTGAAACAAAATCCCGCATAGAAGGGATAATCTGCGCAGACCCAGAATCGAATGAAAACCTTCATAGCTCTTCCGTTGCTTTCGCACCATCCTGGACCAAATAAAGAGCAAACAGCTCTGCTGGCTTGGTCACGGTCAACGAGTTTCAGCCAACACGCTACCAAATCACATTCAAAGAACAAGTGCACAGCAGGCACCCTCAAAGTCGACATCACAAGATGTGGATTGATAAATTTCAGACCTACAATTTTTAATAGCTAATCCAACTAGCGCCAGACCGACCAAAATAGCCCCACAATATTCATCGAGGTTGCGGTAAAGAAGAAGCACCCAAACCAACCACAAAAGATCGGTGGAAAGTCAAATATGTCAAATCTTCAGTTAAATGGGCAAAAGTGATTAGCAGCCAATTGCCAAAATTTGTGAAGTTTTTTTCCTTTCTCTCCTTTCCTACAGACTAATGGCAACGCTTTATGGAACTTGAAATTAAATTTTAGATTTTGGCAAAAATGTTTAAACAAAATCTAAAGCCGAACTGGCCTACCTGACCAAACCAAGGAAGTAAGTCTTGAACAAAACGAGTGTACAAAAACTAGGAAGAAATGAATAACCAAACTAAAGTGTTGCCTCTATAACAACAAGGCGTCTTCCACGTCGAGTCTGTGCTATGATAGGAGCACAGTTCATATAATTATCCAGTAAGCTTATCGCAGATCATTTCTGGTCTTCGTTCTCGGTGCGAACAAAAAGCTCCTCCCACTTCTTCGTGCAGATATTGATAGCGGGTTTCCACTTGTTTCCGATTGTTTCGCGTAAAGTGCATTATTCGTAATAGCGGGTTTCCACTTGTTTCCGATTGTTTCGCGTCTGACTTGTCTACCCGTGAAAATATCTGACGCCGCTTATGTTTCTACGTTCTCTGGAGCACTCGCACCCCGGTCCGGGTTTTTATACTGGGTGAGATAGGGAATGATCATACTGGATAATTATATGAACTGTGGATAGGAGTAACAAACATCTTACTTTCTTGCTTTGAACTTGGAGCAATTATTACACCAACTGGTTTCATTTTTGGCTCTTTTTATTCTCTTTGGATTCCTTTTTTCAACGCTAATATACAGACGAAATATTGAACTTTTTATTCTTCTTCTTCCTACTGGGTATAGACCCTTTGTATTTAATATTTACTTTTCTGTTTGTATTTAAACAAATATATTTACTGCACACGTAAAAGAGGTTGCTTCACAACGATAACATTAAAGATCCCAACATTGCTACTTTTCTTATTAAGTTGGTTTGTTATGGTGGGATATCTTCTGGTTGTGGGAATATATACTGATTGCTGGAGTAGTTTTGGGAACAAATGAATTTGGATTGTATTAACTTGATTGTGCCAGCATGAGCTTCAAAGGTTTTAGACTGAGTTGAATATTTTGCGTGCAATAGGAAATATAACTGTTTGGATTAGTGTAATAAATATTGTTTAAGTAAACATAAAGATTGAAAGCAGTCAAATTTCCAGGTTTTATTGCTGATTATTTTTATTTTTCTATCGTCTATTTTTTACGTCTATTATTTACTGGATGTTATTTTTTTTTAACGTCTATCATTTACTGTCTATCATTTTTCTTATTCTATCGTCTGGTTTTTACGACTATTATTTACCGGCTATTTTTTCTATCGTCTATTATTTATCGACTATAATTTTTGTTATTCTATCGTCTAGTCTTTACGTCCATTATTTACCGGCTATTATTTTTTTTAATGTCTATTTTTCCGTCTATTATTTATTGTTCATTATTTGCAGAATAATATTTTCCTTCTTCTACCATATATTTTTTCCGTCTATTATTTACCGACTATAATTTTTCTTCTTCTACCATTTCTCCTTTTAGTAGTTGGTTTAGGTCACTGTATATAAATAATATAACAGTAAGATCACGGCTTAGTGATTTTTGGCTACTACCTCGGCGCGTACAAACAGCTCCTCCCATTTAATCTGCCATCGGCGGTCCAGTGTATTTTACCCTGGGACGCGTTTTTCCGAGAAACTTTCTCAAAATGCCTTTGAAATCAACTCGAAACTTCGAAACCTACTTGTAATTCCTTAAAACATCTAATAATAGCATAGCACTGCTAATTATCGATTTTTATATATGTATTGTGATAAATTAATTTAAGATAAGATTCTTCAAAATTTAGCGCTACAAAGGTGAAGCCAAGTTTTGCGTTCAAGAGTAATCTGACTCTATTTTTTTTTTGTAGTATATTTTGTCTTCATCAATTATGTTTGGCTACCCAAATTAAAAAATAAAAGATGTTTTTAAATTAGTGCAGGTGAAAAAGTTTGAAGTTAATTGAATTAAAGTTTGAAGTTAAGTGAAAAAGATTATTATGTCACCAAGAGGAAAGGAGGTAGGATTAAAAAAAAAAAAAAAAAAAAAAAAAAAGAAGAGAAATCTGACTTGTCTATCCGTGAAAAAATCCAATGTCGCTTATGTTTATACTTGTTTAAATGTTCTCCGGAGCACTTGCATCTCGGTCCGGCCTTGTATAATGGTCGAGGTAGGGAATGATCATACTGCATTATATTTATGTACAGTGGTTTAGGTGGGTGGATGAGAATCGGGAGCAACGCGTCATTTTAAGGAGTCGTTTTTATGGAGGTTCAACGCCAAACACGTTTTTGCCTTTTTTTTATCCAGCATGAAGCTGGACATAGAGTATTGTATTGTGTGCGTATACAATATCAATTTTGTAACCCATTTTTAAAAATAAATAAATGCTATAATTCTTAAAGGAATTTTTGTCTTTATTTACTACTAGATCCCTTTACTCTTTTTCTTCTACTTACAATTAACTTTTTTTTTTTACTTATTTTTGCTATATTTTTGGTTTATTCTGAGCAAATTTGGTCTTTTCGCAATTTAGATTCTTTTTCTCTCTTTGTTTCCTATTTACTATTAATATGTTTTCGCTTGTTTTAATTTTTACAGTATTCGTATTCGAATTTAGTATTCGAACAAATGCATTTGGATCGTGTTGACTTGATTGAGTCATGAAAGATTTAAAGCCAAACTGGCCAGCCATGACAAAAAGCACAAAGAGAGAGAGAACTCTCACGACGAAGAAAACAAACGGGACTACGCCCAGTGGAAGACAAAGACGAAACTAAAGCGACGCGGATATTTCACCTGTATGAAATCGTTGTTTTCTGCCACTGGCGAAATATCCACTCCATACAGGCGAAATATCCGCATCGCTTTACCTTTTTTCTTCGTCGTGAGAGTTCTCTTTCCACTTTTTTTTTTTTTTTTTTTTTTTTTTTTTGTTCAAGAAAAGGAAACAATCAAAAATGGAGTTTTTTAAGGCCAAACGAGAATACTGAATAAACAAACAAAGCGAATATTTCAAGAGGACAAACACATCTCTTCTTCAGCGCGAAACGAAATAATGTATCCAAGGAAAGTGCCAAAAAAAAAAAAAAAAAAAAAAAAAAAAAAAAAAAACACGGAAAGTCAATGTGAAAAGAACCAAAAAACCAATGAAAAAAACTAATAATTGAAAGGTAAATGAAATTCAATGAAAGACAAAAATTATAAGAATTAAAACCAAATACCTAACAACCATAAAAGCGAGTCATTCGCCAATATCCGCGATTTGCAAACAATCGAAAACATTATGAACTGCCATTGACGGATACTAGCGAACAACTGAGAAATAAAAAAAAACAATTCATTCACTCAAAAACAAAACAAACCAGCAATTAAATAAGATGAAGAATTATGTCATCTGATTTCTGATTTTAATTATTGCATTCCTTGCAGACACCCTTTGAGACCTAAGGGGTTGTTTACGTGTTATATTATATGATTAGGAATGTGGTTTAAGGTTTTATTCGCTTTGTTCATTTATTCAGTATTCTCCATTAGCCTTAAAAAACCCCATTTTTGATCGTTTCCTTTTCTTATATTATGGCAGGCCAATGTGGTTTAAGAAATTATCTTTTTTTTTGTTGTGTCAGCACTGATTTCCATAGCTTAAGCTTGATTCGAGTGAATCGGCTGCAGTAGGAAATAAAGATGTTGAATTAGTGCAATAAATATTGTTCGAATAAAAATAAAGAATGAAAATAATAAAATCTCCGGGTTTTATTACTGATTTTCTTTTTCAACCATCTTTCCTTTCAGTAATTGGTTTTGGTGGGTGGAAGGTCATCGGGAGGAATATATGGTTTTGTGAATGTGTAGTATGTAGAGCTATCATACCAAATAAGTTTTTTTTGCCGTTTCTTGGATATCCAGTATGCAACTAAAATATAAAATAATAAATAAATGCTATATTTTATATATATAATACGGTATATAACATAAATATATATATATATATATATATATATATATATATATATATATATATATATATATATATATATATATATATATATATATATATATATATATATATATATATATATATATATATTTGTACATATGTACATAAATAATGTCAATTTTGAAACACAATTTGTTAAATAAATAAATCCTATATTTTTAGATCGATCTAAGAATTTTTTTCGTTTTTAGTATTAGAATCCTTTTATTTCTTTTTCTTTTATTTACTATTAATATTTTGAATTATTATAATAGGAAAATATAATTATAAAATACATCATATTGTAACAAATAGTATACAAAAAAAAAAAAAAACGGCAAATTATTCGAAACTACATTTTCACTCTCCTGTAATTTTATACAAATATCAGACGCAGGCTTTATTCTTGGCAAAGACAATATATTATCTAAATAAATTGATATACTTCATATTCACTTGTTAAATCCAAATTTAGGCTAAATTCTTTTCCTTTTATTTATAAGTGGCCCTGTTCGCTACAAAAAACTTTCCTTGATGTAATAAATACCGTTTTAGGAAGGAAAAGTACAAAATTACTTTTTTCCTTATTTGTATATCTTACTATAAAATCTAGTCTGCTTAACTTTCATATACCAAAAAATAAATCTTACGCGGTCGTTTTTTTTTTCGGGGGGACGGGAGGGGATACGGATGCCATATGAATAATATAGTGCATTTAAGAAATTATCATACAAATAATGACATTTCAGGAGTGGGGGGACGGGGCCAGAAAATCTACTATACGCGTGAAAATAGCTAGAAAAGACGTAGTGTGCGATACACAGGGCGTTGGATTTATCTTGACAATGGCAAATATATTCGAAACTAAGCCATGGATGTTTTCTTTTCTTTTTTTTACTGATAGATATTCATTACCTATGGGGTAAAGCTTATAAATATAAATTCTAGTAACAACATCGCATCCTTAGGTCGTTTTTTTGGGGGGTGGGGGGCGGGAGAATAGCCTTAGTCTAAAGTTAAGAATATGAATACTTTAGCTAAATATAGGAATAACAAAGATTTAACAATATTAGTTTTGCACAAACGTTTATTTGAGTGAAAAGATTGAATAGACATGACCCCGGTCACCAACCCTTTATCCCATTTATCAGACCACTTTTCAAATAAAGTTACCCCCTTCATATTTCTAGCTGCCTGTTCGACCAGGAAGGTAATATGTGTAGACTTTCAAATCGTAAGAATCAAAATATTTATAGGACTTCCCTAACTGACACAACATAGCCACACTGGCAAATCTGCATAGCCGCACTGGCCCCCGCATAGCAAATAGGAATAATTAAAACATTTAACCTCCAAACTAGAAGAAAATACATAAAATGCGCTTTGATTTTCCATGGTGTGCTGTTAACAGAAATTCATGCCATCTCCACGTTTACAAGATAAAACTAAATCCAGTAATAATAATTAGCATATTTTTATTAATATTAGTCGCCACCCCTGGCCACTGTTAATAGATAGGCGAAATTACAAATTACTTTCGTGTTCCGAAACTAGACAAAGTTTTTACCCTAAGATCATACAGATGGACTTTCACAAAATTTCTGCGCTTCTTCAATATTTAACATTTTCCATGACAAATATACTTACACGCAGAGAAAGAGGTCAAGGGGGGGGATTTCTCAATATATAATGGTGACATAAAATTCACTTTTTCAAATTTCCTCCATCGCTCCCAATTATAGTCGCTTATGCCCTGCCAACAATATGACAGAACCGTATACACACCTCAGCCAATTATGAATACAATATGCTTGCATTAAGGCAATTAAATAAAATGACTTACCCTAGATGGGCCAACACCAACAAACATTTCTAAAAATTCTGAGCCGGAAACAGTTATAAATGGTACGTTAGCTTCGCCAGCCGTAGCTTTTGCTAGGAGTGTTTTACCAGTTCCAGGCGGCCCTAAAAATTGTTTTGGTTACAAAAAATCAACTAATAATTTACCTCTTGAGGATCATAACTACAGTTAAGTGTCATCACAACATCGTCTAGGAACTAGAGAAGGGGGGGGGTAGGGAGCTGCGGTGGTCACATTTTTAATGTCCAAGCGAGAAGGTAAACATCACTTACTGTTTCGTTTTGTTTTTGATGATTTGATTTTCTTTCTATATATTCTCTGATGGTCATGCTTAGTCAGCGTGGTCTTAAAAATTACTTTTTCCCTGGTCAATAGAAACTAAAAGTCTAAAAATTCGAGTTTTGACAGCAACAGAGGCACTTAGAGTATCTAATTTTAAAGCTGGTTCAAATATCTAAAATCCGCTAATTCCGTATAAATTTTACTTGAATTAAGGACGGTTCAATATTACCTACTTAGGTGTTAGTTGTTAATAATATATATTAATTACTTAGAAAAACACTGCAGTAGCCTACAGCCTTTCGAAATCAAAACAAACCAAGTACATATTTCAATAAAGCAGGACCCCAGTACGGTACCAAATGACCAGAATAAATTGAACCATTTAATTATTTTCATTTTAAATTCTTATTAGTAAATAATTTACGATTTAAAAAAAAAAGAATATTTAAAAAGATAGTCTCATATTTGAAGAGCGAGGTGTTGAGGAGGGGGCAACCCCCTTTATATACGTAATAATTTCTGTTCGTTTTTAAGTTTTAATGTTGCTCCTTAGTTTCATTTGAAAATACTTGTTAAATAACAAAATTGGATGTATGTGTGCCTGTGTGTCCTATAGGCATTATTACACTGTTAATATTATCAGTTCTATCGTTATTTATTCCTCATACCATTTTTCTAACTGATATTGCTTTTAAAAATTGGCCAATCAAATCATTAAGCATAAGTTCAAACCACCTCAAGTCGTAATGCTCCTCTGAATAATAATATATGATGAAGCGCAATAAAGCAGTAGGCATCAAGACATGGCTAATTATAGAATAAAAAAGACAAGACAGACAGTCCTAGTTTCCAATTATGATTAATTACTTCCACCAATTTAAAAGATTTATTTTCGACTAATAGAATCAAAAGACAGTCTCAATATTTGCACGCCCATTAATATTAACTGCAAGATTTTTAACAAAAAAATGACGAATCTCAGTTCCATTTAGCAGTACCCAGTATGGTACCAAACGACCGGAATCAATTGAGCCATTTAATTATTTTCATTTTGATTTCTTATTAGTAAATAATTTACGATTTTTTAAAAAGAATATTTAAAACTATTTGTTTTTGATAAACTGAAACTTACATTTATCACAATTAAACTGAAACTTACATTTGATCATAATTTGAATTTCTATTTTTCTTCCTTTACTTACAAAAAATACATGAAAAAACACACGAGTTACAAAAAAAAACATGGCAAAAGACCAACTTTAAGTAATAATACGAAAAATTATCCTTAGTAATGTTTGTGAAAAAAAACTACTTCTTCTTTGATTTCTTCAGAAATTGGAAAAAAAAACAGTGCGAAATGATGAAAACAGAGAAAAACAATCTCACACGCCTTTTGTGACCAAAAACACAGAATCTTGGCCTATTTTAAGTAGTCGGCTTGCCTAAAAAGAGAAAAATCTGACTTTTCTCCAAATTTCGGACCATTTTCCTGACTTGGCCGAATTTTGACTTTTTGTAGAATATCTGACTTGGTGGCAGCCATTCGTGACATCTGTACAAATTCACTGTTTGGTATGTATCTTAGGAAAACGCAAAGACAGGGATATAATCTCTGTCTTTGACATCTATCTAATAAGATGACAGTGGCAACCTATACGAACAAAATTGAATGATTTTATGATTAAGAATAGGGTGTTTTTTTCACAGTTAAGAAAAGTTTGGAAGAATAGGAAGATAAGTCTGCAAACCAAGATTAGAATATTGGAAGCTACAGTGATGACAGTGGTAAAATATGGCTCTGAAGAATGGGCGCTCTGAAAAGCTGATGAAGATTTGATAGAAGTTTTACACCAAAATTGCCTACAGCTTGTTCTGGGTACCCGACTGACTGACCGTATTTCAAACGGTAGGCAATACGAAAAGTGTTGTTCAATCCTGCTTTCTATGGCTATAATGACAGAAAGTTTGAGATGGCCAGGGCACGTTCTGCGGATGAACGATGACAAATTGCCGAAGATTGTCCTTTTCAGCCAACTGTCTTGGGCTAAACGGAAAGCAGATCGTCCTCGTTTGAGATTGGAGGAAGTCATAAAGAAAGATTTATGGGAAATGGTAACTTCGTGGGAGGGTGTAAAGAGGGAGGCTTTGAAAAGATTGGGATGGAGGTGGAGCGTGCGTAGCTGGTGCTGCGGTGAGTTGTTAGTAGTAGTAGTAGTAATCTTATTTATTTTAGTTTTATTTAAACAAAAACTGCTGTTCTTCCAAGAACTTGGAGAGCCTTCATATTTATTGATTGCATTTTTCTTATCAGAGATTTCACGAAATGAGTTTTTCCGTTCTACAAAATCATGCAATTTCACACTATTAAATTTTTGTGGTTTCAATTCTTGAGAAAACGAGTGAATACTAGAAGGTCAAAATAATTGATCCAAAGAACAATATTTCAGTTATAATCAAACCACTCACGATAATGAACGGTAAGTTAAGAGAGATCTTTATCATTAGAAATCGAAACTTTACAAAAGGAATCTTGATACCACTAAAAGAGGTTTTTAATAAACTTTAAAAATCTTTTCCGCATGCTGACCAGTGGTGTGCGTTGCGCAGGTACCGATCACCTGATTCACTGCCTTCGGCCGGGAGTGTAATACGTGGTTAAGGGGAAACCCTCAGACGCTTCCCGTTTTTTCCTTCCAGATTTCTCCGGGTACCCATTTAGAGGTGGGTGGACTATGGCTGAGCTTACCGGGCCACATAATACACCCCAAAACCAAATAACCAGCAACACAAGAACTCGAGCCCTTGTTCTAAGGATTTCTACTCCAGTAGCCTAACCGGCTAAGATGGAAATTTCTAATCTTTCTATAAAACCATATGATTTAATACTATTATATTTTTTGTGGTTTAAAATCTAAACGAAGACGAATGACAAATAAAGGGTCGAGGTGATTAATGAGCTAAACGAAATCTGAGGTTCAATCAGACCATTAAATGAGTTTAATTCAGAGCAGAGATAAAATAATCAATGGAATACACGGTCCATTCATAATTGTAAAATTACGTTCAATAATGTGCCCACGAATACAAAAAGTCCAAGTTCAAAATATACAAAAAGTGAGGTTAATTCAGGGCAGAGATAAAATGTGCTTAAAATGTTTCACTTTAAGTGACCGTGCTCAGACATAAGTTAAAAAATGATGCAGGAAATGTTTCTCGAAATCAAAAATCATATAAAAAAGTCCAAGCTCAAAAATATAAAAAATAGGCTTAATTCAGGGCAGAGAAATGTGATTAAAATTTCGGTGAAATGTCCATGTGCTCAGACATAAGTTATTACACAAAAAAATACGTGCTGAAGTCTTCCTCAAAAACCAAAATCATATGCATCTAACAATAGTTTTATCAACCCAAATGGCTTTCAACTCTTCAAAATATCATGTTAAAAAATGTTTACAAATCCCTGATTTATACAAAAATTCCAACCATTGATCTTCAAACAAATCCAGATAGTCTATTACTGTACATAAAAAAAAACCTCTTGAGGTAATGTTTGAAAATTCTTTATTAATTTTTATAATCGTCAATTTAAGACGGTATCTCGAGGGAGGGGGAGGGAGTAATTTTGGCTTTGAACCCTCCCCTCCCAAAAAAGTAATATCGTTTTTTTCGATTCGTAAAAAAATTAACAAAAATACATATAAAGAAATTATTGATGCATTTTGTAAAATCTCTTTTGTACCCTCTCCCACAGACAAAAATCCTGGATACGCCACTATTTCAATTACAATATACCACTTTTAGCCTTAAAAATTAGCCTAAAGTCTTATTTACAAATACGCTTTACCTTTCAAAAAATTAATTTAAAAAAAATAAAGTTTTTTCAGAAAAACTTCGTTTTATTAGATTAGTTCTTGTCAGTTTTAAATTTAAATTTAAAAGTAGAATTAAAATTACCATGATCTATTTTATTTATTTTTTCTAGGGTAGGGGGCAGCCCCCTCATATACGGAATAATTTCTGTTTATTTTAAGCTTCATTATTGCTCCTTACTCCCACTCAATTTTTTTTTATTTAATTTGTGACGTTTTTTCAAATAATCACCAGAAATCCCCCCTCGTGTAAAATTTCTCCCGAAAAGTTCTCCCAGAAATTTTTAGCGTAAAGTTTTATTTACAAATACACTGTATCTTTAAAGAAATAGTGCTACTACCTTACGCAGAACAAAAAGAAGACAAAATCAAGGCTCTAAATTCTTCTTAAAACCCACACCATTATAGTTCGGATATAAGCCATTTTAAAGCCGTAATTAAATTACCTAATTAAGTGAAAGTATTACTTGTAGTAACCAGTTGATAAAACAGCAGTATTTGGATGATACTTCAAAAATAAAATATGCAGATTAGCTTTTAGCGAATGAACGGATGACGAAGCTCTTGATAACACCATATGTTAAGTGAAAATGTTAAATCTAATGATTAACTTAGAAGTTGGCTGGTTTTCAGCTGCAGATAATTCCACCCCTTCCTCCCCCTCATGAAAACAATCTGTTCCCCTACCCTCTAAGGGTAGGAACTGTATGTACCTATACCTGTTTATTAACGTGAAGATGGATAAACAAGTTGCTAAAAAAGAGGAATTGCATGGGAAATATAGAGAACTATAGCGAAAATCCCTAAAAAAAGACCTTCCGGCAGAGCTTGGGATGGGTCAGACAGCCTTACCTCTCTTCTCTATGGATCTCTGGATCTACAGGTCCATGATGACCCGCTAAAAATTGGCATAATTTGTGTGGCAAAAAAAGGATTTTAGAAAGATTTAGAAAATTCAAAATATCAGTTACATACTAACGACTTGTAAATGCCCTTTTAGCAAATTAACAGATGATGGATTAACTGTATCTCTTAATACCAACACCATGTGTTGAGTGTAAATATCAAATATAACAATTAGCTTGAGGTTGACTGGTTTCAGCTGCGGGCAATTCTACCCTCTCCTCCCCCTCATAAAAAAAATCTGTTCCTCTGCTCTGTAAGGGTAGGAACTGTATGTGCCTAGGCCTATACTGTCAAGTACCGTACCGATGGATACGCGAGTTCGGAAAAAACACGAATTATGTGGAAAAATAGCGAGCTATAGCGAAAATCTCTAGAACCTTGACATTTCGGCAGAGTTTGGGGATGAGCCTGGCGGCCTTAATTCTCTTCTCTGGCGGCCTTGCATCTATGCATCTGAGAGCATCCGCTAAAAATTAGCATAATCTTTGTGGCAAAAAAGAAAATCAGAAACATGTCAAGACGAAGAATAGGGAGAAAATTCCAAGCATCAGTTAAACAGCAACAACTTTTAAATGCGTTTTTAGCGCAAAACAGGTGATGGATAAACGGTTTCTCCTGATACTAACACCATGTGTTAAGTGAAAATATCAAATCTAATATTTAACTTGGAGGTTGACTGGTTTCCAGCTACAGAAAATTCTGCCCCCTCCTTCCCTCAGAAAAAAAGTCAGTCCCTCCCACCTTCTAAGGGCAAGAATTGTACGTACCTGTACCACTACTGTCTACTACTACGATGATCGATATAAAAGTTGGCAAAAAGACGAATTATGAATGAATGAATGAATTTTATTAATAACCTGTCTTACAATAAACAGAAAAAGACAGAGCACGAACTAGAAAAGAAAGAAAAAGCAAAAACTGGCAAGAAAAACAAATACAAACAAAAAGAACTACATAATAACACAACTATTTGAGAAGGTGGGCCCACTCGTGATCCAGGAGCTCTAGTTTTTTCACGTAATTCTGAATTACCTCCTCCAAGGCACTCAGAGGCTCAACAATTCCATATTTCGCAGCAATATGGCGGTTTCTAACAAAAGGCGGCACTTGAAGAAGATATCGGGCATACTTGAAAAATACCGACCTTATGTCTTTCTTGTTTCGTGCACTCAGGAACTTCCAAAAAGGTGACAGGTACAAGACATGAGGCAAAGCTACTACATTATAAAGACGAGCCAAATATTTATGGCTTGAATTGCGACGGCTAGTGACAACACCCGCATAGGCAATGCGCACTTTTTTTTAGAAAGGTGTTCAATAAGCAAAGACTGGGTGTCTCGAAGATTACGACCAATCGGGAGGCCAAGGTACGTAATGTGACTAGACGGTGTTACGGTAACTCCACCAAGCCTGACTGTAGCATTATCTTCAGGGCAATTAAAAAACAAAACAGCAGACTTTTCTACATTAAACTGCAAACCAATATCAGCATAACTTTTTTCAAGACGCGAGAAATTATTTTCTAATGAAGAAAGCAACCGAGACAGATTTAAAAGATCATCTGCAAAACCCAGAAGTGACAGGTCAATATGCTTGCAAATATAGCTCGGATAGATAACCTGTTTTGCATCATTAACACTGTTATTATACAAAGTAGGAGACGTTATAGCCCCTTGCTTAATTCCCTTATGTACGGATATCTCCCCACTAAGCTCACCATCTTGCAAATGAACCCGAAGCTTGAAGTTCCTATACATATCACGTAGTGACCTTACAATAGAATAACGCACACCTTGATTACACAGCTCAACCAAAATCTGGGCATGAATCTCAGAGTCAAAGGCTCTCCTGACATCATACTGACCTAAGATCAAAGTTTCTCGCGAGAGATGAGCACCAAGTAATATGCTAGCAAGAAGATAAAGTACATGAGTGCACCCGAGGCATTTTCGAAAACCCAACTGGTTTTGAAGCATCTCACACTTATAATAGATCTCATCAAACAAAAGAATCTCGAATAGTTTACAAAATACTGAAGATATCGTTACTGGCCGATACGAAGAAGGCTGTTCGGCTGGCTTCCCCTTCTTTAATATTGGTATAACCATACCCAGACTAAAGCAACTCGGGACTATCCCTTGTGTCAAAATCATCTGAACTAGTAGGGCAATGTGAGGGTAAAGAACATAATCTCCTAAATAAATATGTAGAGCACAAATACTTTCACATCCTTTTGCGTATACCTTTTTCAGATTTTTAACGGACTGGCACATTGTGACCAGTGACACTAAGAAATCGTCGAAGGTGTCGGTAAGCATAGAAGCCAGCTCATTCTCGTAATTAGACTGCAGAACTGGATCAGGCGCTTTGAACTCGGACTCAAAGTAAGCACTCCACTCATTAGCAGAAATATTAGTCGTAGGCATGGCTTCTTCGAGCTTAGACCGAAGCGACCAAATAAGGTTCGGATTCTTACTGAGCTTTTGCACAAAATTTTCTTTGAGGGTTGCACGGTGGGCATCTAATACCCAGACTAAAGCAACTCGGGACTATCCCTTGTGTCAAAATCATCTGAACTAGGAGGGCAATATGATGGTAAAGAACATAACCTCCTAAAGAAATATGTAGAGCACAAATACTATCGCAGCCTTTTGAGTATACCTTTTTCAGCTTTTTAACGGCCTGGCAAATTGTGACCGGCGACACTGAGAAATCGTCGAAGGTGTCGGTAAGCATAGAAGTCAGCTCATTCTCGTAATTAGACTGCAGAACTGGATCAGGCGCTTTGAACTCGGACTCAAAGTAAGCACTCCACTGATTAGCAGAAATATTAGTCGTAGGCATGGCTTCTTCGAGCTTAGACCGAAGCGACCAAATAAGGTTCGGATTCTTACTGAGCTTTTGCACAAAATTTTCTTTGAGGGTTGCACGGTGGGCATCTAATGCTTTATTGAACTTTCGTTTAGTATGGATTCGAATCTCGTTCACTATTCCACTTCGTGGCTTCCCGCTATCATGCCAAACTTTCAGCCACAGCTTCGCCGACGCACAAGCCGCCGATAGCTCCGGATTTCTAGACCACCCTTTCACCTGTGATCTATTACGGATACGCTTCAGAGGAACTGCTACAATCTCTGCGACACTCAGAACATGCGATATTTCTGCACAGTACATGTTTATCTGCAGACGTATTTCACTTTCACTGCAATACGAGTTTGCATTTTTCTGCAACAGATGGAAGGGAACTTTTATTTTATTCAGGATATCCCCAGAAGTAGCCGCAAAGAGATTATTTGACACTTGTTTCCAGTCACTGTATACTCTCCATTGGGATCTGCACGGACCCGACAACTTTAGACAGTCCAGTGTTATTGACAATGACAAAGGGAAATGGTCAGAGTATGAACCATCAGCTGCAAATTTTACTTCGTCACTCACCGGGAAGTTCGTTAACACATGGTCAAGATTTGAGACGGTGTTGGCAACACTGATAAATGTGTAAGCTTTGTCCTTATCAACGACATTTAACTGATCAGGAAGGGAGCCTATAACAATTTGAGTCCTTTCAGATTCGGTATTAAGTAGGTCACAGTTGAAGTCCCCTATTAATAGAACTTTTGTATTCCCAGGAATTTGAGCCTTCACGAAACGGCTTAACTGAGTACATGCAGCCGTGAACTTGCTGTCCGAGAGGCTAGATCTATAATTAGTAGGAAGATATACGTTTATTATCACAGTATCGCGAACTTTAACATCAAGGAAGTGTATACTTGATGCTAAAGTTCAGCCTGAAGAGACTTTCTCACCAAAGTGACTAAACCACCAGATGGCCGACCTCTGGATTTCACACCTTCAGCTGGCCGAATAAAACACTGGAGTGAACTTGAGAACTTTAGCAGGTTAGTATTGTCCTCGGAAAGCAGGTGCTCTTGTATACAAATTACTTCATTTGTTATGCTCATAGTATCAAGCAGAACTGTTTTATCAAGTGCTGTCCCATTTATATTCCAAGACAAAATACTACAAATTTTGGGAACGTGATCCTTCTTTCAACTTATTTCTATTATCAGGACAGGCATGGTGATAACATGTGTGCCTAGTCTAATTGCAGTTCAGGCACCGAGTAGGATTTTCATAAGGGTTTTCAGGGGAGCTTATGTGGCCAGTTTCTCCACAGCGGCTACAAGTTTCAGCTTCCTTACAGTCCGCCGCTATGTGCCCCACATGATGACACCAATAACACCTTCGAGGCAAAAAGCGGAATTCTTCTAGACGGAATAGTTCGAAACCAATTTTAATCGGGATCGTTAAGGCAGCGGACAAAGCAATTTTAGAGGGGTAATACATTTTAAACGCTTGCGAATTGCCACACTTGATTGCTTTTTCACAGTCTTTTGACAGATTTTTCAGATGGTCCTCTGTCACGTTGCTGGGGAGACGTTTCACTATGCCGATGAACTGGGAATTAACAAGTCGATTGTCAATTTTATGGCTAATTTTGAGGGCAGCCGAGACTTTTTCTGCTGCCTACTTTGAAGAGACTGACAGTTGCCATTCCTTATTTCTCCGCCTGAGCACTGCATCCGCTAATGTTATATCACCCGGTGCCAAGCTTGTTATAAAGGCCTTACGCTTGTTATAAAGGCCATTATGTGGAAAAATACCGAGCTATAGCGAAAATCTCTAGAACCTTGACATTCCGGCAGAAATTGAGATGAGCCTGACGGCCTTACCTCTTTCCTCTGTGGATCCATGCATCTATGAGGACCCGCTAAAACGTGGCATAATTTTGTGGCAAAAAAGAGGCTAAATTTTGTGACAAGAAGAGACTAAAGAAGAAGATTTAGAAGAAGACGAAGAATCAGAAGAAAACTCCAATTATCCGTTAGATACTAAAAAGAGACAAGAAGAGACTAAAGAAGAAGATTTAGAAGAAGACGAAGAATCAGAAGAAAACTCCAATTATCCGTTAGATACTAAAAAGAGACAAGAAGAGACTAAAGAAGAAGATTTAGAAGAAGACGAAGAATCAGAAGAAAACTCCAATTATCCGTTAGATACTAAAAAACTGTATGTAGGCTTTTAGCAAATTAACAGATGACCAATTAACTGTTTCTCTTGATAAAAACACCATATGTTAAGTGAAAATAGCAAATCTAATAATTAACTTAGGAGGTTGACAGGTTTTCAGCTGATGATCATAGTATAATTTAGTTAGATATGATGGTATAAAATTTAATTAGATCTTTATTTAAAGAGAAAACTTAAAATA
Organism: Artemia sp. Qi Xiang Cuo; assembly: GCF_049724085.1. NCBI lineage: Eukaryota > Metazoa > Arthropoda > Branchiopoda > Anostraca > Artemiidae > Artemia > Artemia sp. Qi Xiang Cuo. The sequence continues at coordinate 51,446,256 of NC_142803.1, forward strand.
AATTTAAGCAGAGCAAAAAAAGCAAAAACGGAAAAAAAAGTTGGAAAACGGAATACAATATATGAAACAGGTAATATAACAAATTGAAAGAGGCAACATAATAAACAATTGGAGGAAAAGGGGGAAACAATAAAATGATATAAAATTTAATTAAAACTTAGATTGTTAAGAAGAAAAATTTTAAGCTCAAGGAGGTGAAAAGAAAACACGATACTTGAAAAAAAGGTAATATAACAAATTAAAAGAGGCAAAACAATAAATAAAGTGCGGAAAAGGGGAAAGCAATTTGATAAGCAAAAACAGTGAGTAACATAATGAATGCAATTCAATAATTAAAAAGATGAATGAATAAAAAAAATATTTTTTTCTTTTTGTAAATATTATTCTGTTACAATGCGAGGATTGCTCCAATCCTCCCTTAGCGAAAATTAAAAGATATAGATACGCAAATTTTATTTTACACATTTTAAAACTACAATTTTGACTTAAACTCTTACATAATTAGCACTTGAGTTTTTCTTATACCTCTACGAGATCGGATATCTGGTCCACAAGATTCTTGGCCAGTGAAATTTTGCCCCTCTACCCCCTGTAAAAGTGCTTTCGAATTTTTTCGTCATTAACGATTCATCACCGTTGCCAACCGGAACTTTCCGTCCGAACAGAGGTATAAGAATGACTGGTCACCGAATCTATGGGAATTGAGGATGACAAAAGGGTGATTTGGACCTTCTTTTCTCTCAGTTTTTTATGATTTCTACTTCTTTTTATTAGTTTTTTTTTACTTTTCGGCCACTGTTCAGCCGAAGAAGCATTAATTTTTTCTTCTATTTTTATGTTCACGCAATTGGCTTCTTTTTTAAGGTGGTTGAAAACTTCTTTCCTCATCTTGATGGTAATTTCCCACTGACTGGACAAACGATCTAGCAGTCTAGAAATACCGTAGTCTAGAAATACCGTTAATGTCTAAACCCCAAAAAAACTTCAAGCGACACCAATATGGCTTTCGGTCAAAATTTTCAACTTCTCATGCTCTAATTGACGCCACAGAGTTCACCCTCTCACAACTTGACCTTAAAAAACTGTATTGGGCTTATTTTTGGATTTCTCTAAGGCCTTTGACACGGTCGATCATAGTATTTTAATAAGTAAATTAAATAGTTACGGTATTTGTGGTATTCCCCTCTCTTGGTTCGACTCTTATCTATCTTTAACGGTACAGAGTGTGAGCTTAGGTGGAGTATCTTCTCAGCCCTTGCCTGATCGGAGGGGTGTCCCGCAAGGTTCCGTTCTAGGCCCAATTTTATTTCTCCTATATATCAATGATCTTGTTATGGACCTGGGTCCATCAGTGTATCCTGTACTATTTGCTGTTGACAGCAACTTCTTCATCACTGGCACCAATTTACAATCGGCAATAACCTCTGCCCAATTCCTTCTGAACAGATTCCAGGCGTGGTACCTTACGAATAACCTGACCATTATTAGCAAAAAAAAGTCAAAAAGTATTATTTAGAACCCCCTATAACAAAGACGTAATTCAACCTGCTCTTGGTCTCAAGTACTCCTCCGACATCCTCCCACAAGTGGAGGTTGCCAAGTTTCTTGGTGTATTTATTGACTCAAGCTTGTCATTCTCTAATCACATTTCTTACATCACAGCAATAATTTTGAGACAAGTAGCTATGATTAAACGTGTGAATTAGTTTCTTCCTTCTGATATCCTAGTTACCTCTATTATTCCTTTATTTTTCCTTACTTTTCTTATTGGGGATCAGTTTGGGGAAAAACAAACCGGTCCTTCACTAAAAAACTCAAATTTGTCCAAAACCATTCCATTAAAGCAGTTTTTCGGCTTCTATATTCAACCCGTGATTTGTACTCAGATTTTGGTATAGCTCCACTAGATCAAATCATACAAAACTAAACTTATCGCTTGCTTACTCTGCTTTACACAATAATATTCCTCCTCAACTACTAACCTATTATAATATTAATATTTCGGAAGCCCACTGGCTCCGTTCATCCAATAGAGCCTTTATAATCCCTAAATGTGTTTCTAGTGCTGCCTAGCAATCTCCCATTTACAAATCTATTATTCAATGGAACAAAATACCCTCCCGCGTTGAACTAGCCACAAGTTTCCGCACGCGGTACAACAATACAACAAAACTTGACAATATAATTTAATCTTTTAACTCTTAACCAATTTGCTTTAATTACCAACGTTTTATTCTTCTTTCTTTTTTCAGTGTCACTTTAATTTTTTTTTCTACTTTTTTTTTTTTGGGGTCCTTAACAAGTTCTCTTCTAAGATCTTTATCGTTATTGATGTTATGTGTTATGTTTCATTTTTATTCGAATAAATTGAATTGAAATTGAATTGACTATTTTCCTATCCTATCTTTACATTCAGGTAAACCGTTTCTTAAGGAGAAAGTTGAAAAAAGCTAAAGGTATGAAGTACCTTCAAATATTCCATGATTTTATTGCGAATATTATACCACTTTTCCACAAATGTTTATACATGCTGTAAGGTCCTTCATCAAAGAGCTTTGGCTCGGCATCTTCGAACACTAGCCATCTTTATTGTTGATGCATAGTGCCTTCATTACTGATACAATGCACAATGATTGCCAGATGAGTGGCGCGTTTGTGCCAGCATCGTGGCACTGGCCCACGCTAACAACAGACGGTCTAACTGTTAACCAGTAGTAATAGATTACCTACAGCTGCGCTATTATATGATACAGTGTTGCCAACTTGCACCCTTTTCGTGTGAAATGCGCTGTTTTTACCTCAAAGGTGATACGGAAGAGTGAAAATCACTCTTTTTTGGTGTCAGTTTTTATTCGCTTTAAAAGTCAGTAGTTGGCATATTCGTCAAAAGAGCATTTAACCGAAGGAAAAGGGGTACCAACTTGCACACTTTTCGTGTTCAATGCACTCTTTTTCCCCTCAGAGCGCGTTCAGAAGAGGGGATGCGCAAATTTTTTACTTGCACTCTTTTTGAGCAAAAATCACTCTTTTTTGGCCTTGATTTGCACTCTTTTTTGACGTCGCCAGTTGGCAACCCTGATATAACAGACTATGCTTAAGAATCAGTAAACAAGGATTTTTTCTGTAAACCATACAAATTTGATGATGAGCGAAGGTATTCTTCTTTCGCCTTAAATTTGTCGTCTCCTATAAAAACTTGGGTTCTCTCGCCACTGAAGAGTTTAAAGGGGGTCACCATCGACTGCCACTACGCTAACTAAGCTCAAGATGTCCGATAAAAGCAAAATAAAAACAAATCAAACGAATTACACAAAAAGCAAAAATTATGACGAAATTTAAAAAAACTACTGAAAATGAACTTCATATTTTTGACGCAGCTAGCCTCCTATCCGCCTTTGGTTTATGTTTCGCCCGTAACTCTACCTCCTGACGTCTCCCATTGAACGTATGTCTTTATTTCTGAAACCGGCCTTAGTAACTACAACAGACCATTTTAGCTCGGAATTAGATCAATAATAGCATTATTCTGTTTTATTCAAACGATGAAAACATTTATAATTTTTATTCATTTTGTTTGTTAAATTAGTATATCTATTCAGAACTTATTTAAGTATTCAGAACTTATTTAAGTAATATCTTTGCAATTGGCATCTTTCTCAGATTCATTTTGTTTGTTAAATTAGTATATCTATTCAGAACTTATTTAAGTATTCAGAACTTATTTAAGTAATATCTTTGCAATTGGCATCTTTCTAAATATGTATCGATACATATTTATGTATCGATACATATTTTTAAGGTAAAATGCACTATATTTCTCTCTTTTTCCTTGATGTCTTCTTTTGTTTTCATCCCTTTTTCTCTTTTTCCTTGATCTCTTCTTTTATTTTCATCCCTTTCTCTCTTTTTCCTTGATGTCTTCTTTTATTTTCATCCCTTTCTCTCTTTTTCCTTCATCTCTTCTTTTATTTTCATCCCTTTCTCTCTTTTTCCTTCATCTCTTCTTTTATTTTCATCCCTTTCTCTCTTTTTCCTTGATGTCTTCTTTTATTTTCATCCCTTTCTCTCTTTTTCCTTCATCTCTTCTTTTATTTTCATCCCTTTCTCTCTTTTTCCTTGATGTCTTCTTTTTGTCTCAGCTCAAATCGATGGATTAACTCTCCATTTTTTTTTGTGAAATAATTACTTTTTCCTCACAACAAAACGACGAACACAAAACTTTCTCACAACAAAACTAAGACTAGTAACCCCCACCCGCTCCCCCTCTGAGATCTCGAAATCTTCATCATTGTTCTTCAATATTTTAAATTAAAATATAATTAATTTATTTTTCAATTCGTACCGCTTCCAAACATCAGTATCCCCCATCTTAGAAGTGGTAAGGTAAGAAGCAATTCTTGATCGACTCAACGATGTGCATTCTGATTTAGCATCTATCTTAATAGATGCATTGATATTGTATAATGCATCTATCTTATACTACATCCTTAGATAAATCCAGAATTGGGATCTATTCTGGAAAAGTATTTTGCTCCGTTTAAAGTATTTTGCTTTTTCAAAAGCGGGTTGTTGATGTA